>NW_026089623.1:17606477-17693754 GCF_024586455.1 Bactrocera neohumeralis | reverse complement strand
GGGGCCGGGATGGCTAAATGAGCCTTAGTCGCCTGCCCCACACCACACTTACACCCATCACTAACACGCACACTCACCACACTCACTTCGACACCACCACACTCCACATCAACACCACCCACACGCGAGAACCCAGGATCCACACACTCCAACTCACACCACACTACTCAGCAGGAAAAGGGTCAGGCTCTACACAGTTCAGTTAAGATTCGATCGCCTTGGCATCAACTACGCTTTCCCGCCACCGCTACGCAGCGTCCCATCGTGAAATATAAAAATTTGTTAAAGAAAAAGAAACCCCACTAATCGAGTGTTCAACTCATATTGTGAAAAACTATATTGCGTGAATTAATATTATAAAAGAAAAAATAAATTCAACCAATCGAGTGTGCCCTTTATATTGTAAAACCGAAATATACCAGTTTTATTTTCAAACACCTAAAGCGCACAAGTGGTAAGTAAAGCGGGCAGTGAATCCAACACCATTTGTCTTGAGTAGACAGAGCTTTAAATTTATAACAATAAAATATATTGTGTGAATTATTACATCCCATTATGCATTTAAATTCTGCATTTTGAAATTTTGGTGATGTTTTTGAAACTTGTGCTGCTTCTAGTGCATTCAGAAACATCTGTAGTGAATTTAAGGTAGGTATTTCCTTAGGATTTTTAAGGGAATTTTCATACCTAAGTCTTAAATTGTTGTCTAATTTTTGCACAAGCGTATAATTTAATAAAGCTTGTAGCAAATTATCTGCAGACAAACTGAGACTTTCCAATGCTTGTGTACTTTCAGAAATTTTTTCTTGAAAATTTCGTACACTAAAAGCAGTCTCAGTCACTACTGGTGCATCTAAAATTTGTTTAAAATAGGTATTTGCGAGTAACCTTCTATTCGTAAATTTTTCATTAAGAAGGTTCCAGGCAACTGAAAAATTTGTCGAGGTTGAAGGCAAATTTGCAATACAACTTGCAGCCGATCCTCTTAATTTTGTTTTTAAAATACTCATTTTATATGTGTCTGAAACATTTTGAGATACTACGAGTTGCTCAAGCAATTCTTTAAAAGTTTGTCACTGAGCGTAATCTCCTGAAAAGATGGGAATGTCTACTTGAGGCAGCGTAAAATTAGTAGCATTTTTTTTGCTAATGGATTTTAATTTAAGTTTGTAAAATCTATTTCTTAAATCATAGAATTTACTCGTTAACTCATCATTTTCGTGCTGGCTAATAAATTCAAGCACAGTATCACGAGTTTTTTCTATAAGTCTCTCTATACTGTCTAGAGAGACTATTTCGTTTAATTCGCAGTCTTCAATATTCTTTTCTAATTCTGTTAATAAGAATTGAAGCCTGCGAACTAAACCAGGATTTGGAAGGCATTCCATTTTCCTGGGAGCACTATTTTCTTTAATAATAGCGATCAATTCGCTTAACTTGGCGTGGAGTTTTTCCAAATTTATTAAATCTTCATTTATATCCATACTCATGGACTTAAATTGTCCTGCTGAAATGAAGTTTTTGCAGTTCTTCTGCTAATTTTATTTGGTTCTCCATTTTCCCAAAAATAAAATAAACAATTGTATATGAATTATAAAAAAAAAAAATGAAAGATGCTCTTACCTTGTTCAAATATGAATGTGGAATGTGTTGCTGTAAATTTGGTAAAATTTTTCTTTTTTAATATTATTATAATATATATAATAAAAATATACATATATTAATTTTTTTTTTAACACGCTTTTTTTAACACACTTTCTCACAAACACACTTTCACTGTAAGATTTTGAGAACTTTTTTTTTATATATTATTATATTTACAGAATATTTCACTTTCACTCGCGTGTTTTTAAAAAACTACGGGGTCACCAATGAATAAAATGAGACGCGTTTGGTTCGGATTTAAAAATGTACTCAGCTCTGGTTGCCCAGAGCTACTTTATTTATAAAATTTCTTATCCTAATTTGTGTATGCACCACATGCAGAGTACATACACCAATCTTAATACTAATCTATTGTACATACTGAAGTATGTACACATATCTTAAACATAAGTGTTCTCAACGGCATACACACTATTTCTTATCTTTTAATAGTTTAGGATCATTTCCGTTCCTTTACATTGAGTGCATTAAATATTGCAGTCTCTAATCAATATGCCTGTTCAAATATATTGAACAGGCTTATCTTCGCCAGTGTTGAGGCAGTACAAAGCAATACATAAACAACGCATAGAGATACATATAATACATTTATATGAGGCACGTATGCATTTATGTGCAATACGTATGCACTCAACAATTAACGACAAAGATATTTACTTAAGATAACATATTGACTTAAGATATGTATTTAGGCAATTGAATACAAATGTGCATGTGCACTTGAAAACAACCCTATACCATGTAACATAAAAAATACCCGAAATGGGTATTTGTACATATTTATATTTATGACTGTATTTTTATGTGTTAGCGATAATGCATACAAATATTTGACATATGAGATCCGTTTCTATACAGATTTATCCCATTTACAATTGTAGCCGTTAAGAACTGTTCAGAAATCTGAACACCCAGTCATCAGATAACCCACTTCTGCGGGCCTTGTTGAAAAGCCGTCTACAAGACGCCCTGATATCCGAGAGCTCCGTAGTCCACCATAGAGGTTTCTCTTTGCCCTTCGGCGATCTCAGTGGACAAGACCTCTCCAGCGCAGCCTTGCACGCCGAGCTAAAGACTTCAACCCACTCCTCCACCACATCGGTAGTGGCCAACGAGTCCACCCTCGGTGCGCGTGGGAGAGTTTGCCGAAGTCTCCTGCGGTAACCTTCCCAGTCCGTGTTCCTAGGGTTCCTGAAAGATTTCCTGGGCGGACCTTCTCCGACTAGACTAAACTCGATGTACCTGTGATCCGAAAAGGAGTGATCGTCGAGGACCCTCCAGTTCGAGATCAGCAAGGCAATCGCTTGTGAGGTTAGGGTGAGGTCAAGGACCTCCTTCCTGCCTGCGGTCACAAAAGTAGGAGAGTTTCCTCTATTACAAATGCGAAGATCTTCGCCAATAATGAAATCAAAAAGCGACTCACCTCTACTGTTAGTATCTGAGCTTCCCAGATCCGGTGCCGCGAGTTAGCGTCGGAACCGATGATGACGCCAGTGCCAGTCTTAGACGCTTCGGCTAAGGTCCTCCTCAGCAGTAAGGGAGGTGGCTCCACCACATCATCGTGTGGCATGTATGCGGAGATAAGCCAGAGACATCAGCTCCGTCTTTGTCCACACAGAGCAATAGATAGGCGGAGGCCGCCTTCGCATGCTGGAGGTTAATCTGGAGGAATTTCATCCTACAGGAGCGCTATTTCAGCGCCCAAGTCGTGATCGACCCGAACGTCCTAAAACAGTTGTTCGCGGCTGAAGACGGAGTCGCCAATCGACGAACCGCCCCCAACACTCGCCACATCCGAGAGATTCGGATGGACTTCCACAGTCATTTGACCGTCGGCGAACTCTGTCGCATCGATTTCCACGGTCGTTTGACCGTCAGTACCCTTTGTTACATCCACCGCAGCCACCGCAGCTTGGGGGCCATCAGCTCTGGCATCCGATGAAAGTACTTTCAGCACTACCATCTCAAAACCATAGCTTATGGCTCACTTTGTTTTGCTGAGAGGACCGATGGATTCCGTGTTTAGCATTATCAGCGCTTGCCAATACGGTAAGTGAGGGATTACATTATCTGAGGATTTCCTCAATCTCTCTCGGAGTGGAAGGTTCGGCCGGCAGCCAAACGCGAGCCCTAGGACGAAGAGGAAGATCCTCTTTGGTCACGGCCTCCAGTCTGGCTCCCTTTCAAACCTCCCCCACCCGAGAGACTTCCTTCTTGTATAAGATTGCCGATCTCTCGTCAGCACAACTTGTGAGCTGTGCAGCCCCTGGTGCCAACTGGCACTCACACATTTCGGGGGTGGCCCCGGGTTTTCCTTGACCACCCTCAGGATGACCGATGAGATAGCCGCCGCTACCCTCTTCCATTCATCATGAGAGATGGCACCGTCCTCCCTACTACGGTCGAGCACCCCCAGTACTATGGCCCCAGCGCCTTTAGCGATTTCGCTAAAGGTTGGCGCCTTTCCTGTTCGCGGTTTCTTAACAAGGGAGGTTTCTCCCTCATGCGACCTCTGCCGCTTAACCGCCGGTTCTGTCCTGCTGGTTTCCTGTTATTGTTATTTAAATTGTCCATGCAAAAAGGGTCCCCATTCAGAGCTGCTATCCGTCCCCCGGAAAGGTAGTCGCCTTGTCCCAAGGTTATCTCGATGACGAGGCCAAGGCGAGGGTTGACGTACGCCCTAATGAGGCAATACGTTCAGAGCCGACCAGCGCAAAGAAGGAGTCATCTCAACATACACCTACCACGCCAACTTAACGACGACGGGAGAGGAACGTACTCTGAGGCCTGCCAGGGTTTTAACGGGACGGAGGCAGTTGCGACATTAGCCTATCAACCATTTCTGATGAGTGTCACCTCATCATACTCAGGTGTCAGAATGCCGCCACCACCAGCCCAGGGTTCTACCAAATCCAATAAAAAGTTTCTCAAAAACCGGTCCAAAGCCAAAGTCGTCCAGGGAGTTGTTAGGCCGTGAAGGCATCATGATTACTTTGAGGTGGACGACGTTGATTGTGACGAATAAATTAACACTTTTAAAATTATAAACAAAGTCACACTTGAAAAAACAATGAAGTCGTTTTCAATGATTAATAATTGTTTGTGTTTTCCAATCCCGAAATATAAAAACCAACCCTCGTATGCACATATAAATATATAATAAAAGTGAACCTAAATAACTTCACCTTGCATTGGAAATAATTTCGAGATTCCCTTTTTTTAAAGACAAAACTTTTGGCATTTATTTTTTGAAGATACTTCACCTGTAGAGTCCAATTTTGGATGACTCCTTTGAGCATTTCGACTGGTAACTGGAGAATGACAAGCGTGATGTTTTTCGGGATTGTCGGCATAAACTTTAGACCTTACATATCCTCACATGAAAAAGTCTAACGGTGTGATATAACCCGATCTTGGTGGTCAATCGACCGGTCCAAAACGTTGTTGTTGTTGTTGTAACGGTTTATCAATCCTCATTAGGATGGTAAAGGTTATCCATGTTGTCGTCGATAATAAAATAAGAACTAGTTGTGAATATTATTTCCTTGACTTTTCATTTAAAAACGGTTTCTTGTTAATTGGAGATTGTTCACTACTCCTAAATGCTTGTTGCACATTCTCTTAAATTTTTATTAATGATCATTATTAAGAACATTTACTTAAGCTGCCTTCGATTGTCCATTTCTCTGCTCGCATCTGCTCTCTTGTTAAAAAATTTGTAAGTAAAACAACAACAAAGTTATTGAGTTGGATTGAAGCAAGATATTATGCGGATACCTTATTAAAGTGGTATAACTTTTATCTTCAATGCAGCCAAGCTTTGTTTTATATAATTTAGCCTTTCACTTTTACTATTTTGAGTGGTTCAAATTTAATAAAAAATTTCTTTTTTTTGTATTTTTAAAATATAACACTTAAAATCAATTATATAATTTATACAAATCCAAAATAATCAAACGTGCTTCGTCAGGTTCGTGATGGTGAGTCGGATTTGAGATTCATATGCGCTGGTGGTGCTCAAGATAGTAATTAAGTCTAAATCCACATTACCAGTGCGGATGACACTGCATACTCGATTGGCAATCCTATTGCCCCCTCCAGGAAAGTACAAACGTAATTGATCGCTCTAGGATTCTGACTCACCAAACGAAACATTGCCATTAATACCACATTAATACCAAAATTCCATAAAAGTGGTACGAAATCGGCTCACAGTTGCTACTAACAAACACCAGTTCAAACCATCTGGGACTCACAATTAACAAGAGACGTACAGAAAGAGACTACATAAAAATTAAGAGAACCTCGAATTAATACGAAAATACGAACTAATGAAAATTTGTATATGTAGTATATGGGAGCTGGGGTAATCGATTACGTACATTTTAAGCATAACAGTAAAGAGTCAATTCTCTCTTATCCGCCTGTGTCTTGCATCTCACCCATTTTTAAAAATGCATAGAAATCACTCTTTAAGTACCACTCTTTTATGTACCATACAATTGTGAGTTTCATGAAAAATATGTACATAAAAATTATTCTTTCAAAACCATTCATGTTATTTACTATATATATTTAAACACATGCATGTGTCCTTGTGTTAATCGAAATTTAATTAGTAAACAATGGGTCTAATTATTGAATCCGCATTGAAATCGAATTCGTTGCGGAAAGACGAAAACGTTTGTCGTGAGCGCTGAAATTTGAGGAATATTTCAAAAGACGTTTTGGAAATGGATGACTATAAGTGAGTTGAATTATTTAAGCTAAAAAAAAAACAACATTTTATTTACATATGTACATATTTATGTATGCACATATGTAAGTAGTTTCATCAAAAATTTTCGGATCAACAAAAGGGCATTTATATACATTTTGGGGGAATGCGAAATTGAATTTGGAAATGACAAAAGGCAATGTTCTCTGTCTCCAAAAAAATAAACTTGCTGCATGTCTACGTTTCTTAGCCACAGTAGTTGTCAACATTATATTGGAAAGGACTTCAATATAAATATGGCCCAATCGACATTTTGTGTTGTATCGGGTGATTTTTTAAGAGCTTGATAACTTTTTTTAAAAAAAAACGCATAAAATTTGCAAAATCTCATCGGTTCTTTATTTGAAACGTTAGATTGGTTCATGACATTTACTTTTTGAAGATAATTTCATTTAAATGTTGACCGCGGCTGCGTCTTAGGTGGTCCATTCGGAAAGTCCAATTTTGGGCAACTTTTTCGAGCATTTCGGCCGGAATAGCCCGAATTTCTTCGGAAATGTTGTCTTCCAAAGCTAGAATAGTTGCTGGCTTATTTCTGTAGACTTTAGACTTGACGTAGCCCCACAAAAAATAGTCTAAAGGCGTTAAATCGCATGATCTTGGTGGCCAACTGCCCATGCATCCCGAAAAATGCACTGTTTGGTGTGGTTTGTACGCTGGTGGAATCATTGGACCGTATTTTTTCAAAGATGCTGTTGGACGCAACGTTACGGTGAATGGCGATCGCTATCGTTCGATGCTAACAAACTTTTTGTTGCCAAAAATGGAAGAACTGAACTTGGTTGACATGTGGTTTCAACAAGATGGCGCTACATGCCACACAGCTCGCGATTCTATGGCCATTTTGAGGGAAAACTTCGGAGAACAATTCATCTCAAGAAATGGACCCGTAAGTTGGCCACCAAGATCATGCGATTTAACGCCTTTAGACTATTTTTTGTGGGGCTACGTCAAGTCTAAAGTCTACAGAAATAAGCCAGCAACTATTCCAGCTTTGGAAGACAACATTTCCGAAGAAATTCGGGCTATTCCGGCCGAAATGCTCGAAAAAGTTGCCCAAAATTGGACTTTCCGAATGGACCACCTAAGACGCAGCCGCGGTCAACATTTAAATGAAATTATCTTCAAAAAGTAAATGTCATGAACCAATCTAACGTTTCAAATAAAGAACCGATGAGATTTTGCAAATTTTATGCATTTTTTTTTAAAAAAAAGTTATCAAGCTCTTAAAAAATCACCCGATATATAATAAAAGGGAACCTAAATAACTTAACTTTTGCATTGGAAATAAATTCGATAATCCCTACTTTTTAAAAGACAAAACATAGAAAGTTCAAATTTAATGGGAATGGAAATAACATTTTTTGGCATTTTTTTACGATGTTCCATCAGTTGAGTCCAATTTTGGATGACTCGTTCGAACATTTCGTCTGGGAACTGGCGAATGATACGCGTGATGTTTTTCGGGATTTTTCTCATAGACTTTAGACTAACGGTGTGATATAACGCGATCTTGGTAGTCAATCGACCGGCCCAAAACGTGATATTGTCTGCTCACCGACGATTTTATCATCTCACAAACAACACCAAAACGTTGTTTTCTCTGGATGAAATGACAACTCTTGAATCTCTTGCTCTTCGGCAGTTTTGATCGTTTACATACCCATTGACCCAAAAATGGACTTCATCGCTGAACAAAGTTTGGCTCGCAAACGTCGGATCTTCTTGGAACTTTTCGAAAGCCCATAGAACGAAGGAATGTCGCTTGGGATGGTCTAGCGACTTCAGTTTTGGCACAAGCTGTACGCTTTCAATTTAAGATCTCGACGTAAAATACACCAAGTCGTTTCATACATCAGTCCCAGTTGCTGCGAACGGCTCCGAATCGACTCTCCATGGTCTTCGTGTACACTACCAGCTACGGAAGCTCTATTTTCTTCACTGAGTGGTGGACGTGGTCTGTTCGGTCGTATATTATCCAATAATGAATGTTGGGTCTCAGGTTGGGTGATAGTGTTGCGAATAGTACGCTCAGTAAGCCGATTATGTTGACCATAAGTTGAGGGAAGCGAGCGAAAAACATTCTTTACAGTTCATAAACGTTGTTCAGGCGTAAGTCTTTCCATGATGAAATGCCAAACAAAACTGAACAAATATAACATGACAGTTTAATACAGAAAAAAGTGCCTCTACTTGGATAATCCGTTAGAAAAAAGTTCAATTTACTTTTGTGTAATATTTGTACAACAGGTATATTTTTTGTACATACAATAAATTTTACTGAAATATACGACTGAAACACTATTACTAAAACGATTTTATTTAATATAAATCATCCACAAAAGTTGTAAAAATGTTTGCAACCAATTGGTCATCGGCTGAAATATGATCTGAATGAATTTTATTCTCAGCTCCCGAGTTAGTTTCAGCTAAACATCTTGTGGAAGGTGTATCATTCTTACTGATTTTATTCATTGCTTCTGATCGTTGAGTTTCTATAATTAAATATGCAAAAGAAAAATTTAAGTTTATTAGTAACAGGCATAATTTTATTAATGCAAGATATAGTACAAATGTAAGTAACGAATATGTTTAACATTTACATATATTAGAAATATTTGTACTTTTTAAGTATGTATGCAAGAAAACTTTTATGGCTGATTCATATACTTGTATCTGGAATGGTGAAATGGTGATAGACCCAAGTCTCATCCATAGTGATGAATCGACGTACAAAATCCACTTTATCGTGTTTAAAACGCACCAAATGTTGCTGAGGAAGTCGCATTCGAATGTGTTTTTGTTCTATTATTAGGGCATGCGGCAGCCATTGTGCACACAGCTTTCTAAACCCAATATTTCACTTAAAATATGGCCTAATGAGATATGTGGAGCCTCTACTACATCTCTCTCAGTCAATCGACGATCTTCCAAAATAATATCCTGTGTTTTGGCTTTGATTTCTGGTGTTGATGTCCTTTTTGGACGTCCTTCACGTGAATCGTCTTCAAGGCTTGTACGACCACGTTTAAATTCAGCAACCCATTTTTCTACTGTTTTAATTTTAGGTGAACAATCATTTACACTTTTAACATTCGTTCGTGTATTTCTTTTGGTGCTAAATCTTCCAAAAATAAGAATTTTATCACTACACCATATTCAATTTTTTTCCAATGTAAAAAAATACTGTGACACGGCGACAATAAATGGCTTGTAAACAACGAATGAATTGACAGATTGAAATGAAACTTCATATACGTTCATATGAAGAGTGTACCAACAAAACAAAAAAAAATTGGGCTAGTACATAGCAACCCCCTCTATTATCGAGCGATAAAACTTATTGAACAACCTGGTATGCTTCTGCATGAGTACGTTCACATCAAAACGAAATGAAGTAAAGCGAAGCACAACGTTGGGTCATTCTCATCTTTTTACACATTGCCAAGCGACACAGCAAAGCGTTCATTTTGACATACATACCCCTACATATTACCTCAGCGTCGACGTCATAGCTACCTTCGTTGGGCTTAGTAACCTCCAACTCAAGTATGTTAGATTTACTCAAAATATTACCTTTGGTAAAATACATACACCCTGCCATCTACTGGCTCTGAGACTTATAACATAATAAAGGATTCTCGATAATATGTTTTTTTACCGCATCGATTGATACATACTTCTTATGTTTTTTTTAATCATCAGACATAACTATTTAGTTCATTTATAAACCTTTAGCTAAAGTATAGCAAAACTGAGAAGCAATTTAATAAATAAAATAATAAATTGTTGTGAATATTATTTTCTTGACTTTCCATTAACACTTTGAGCCCCGCGTGTACCACCGGTGGACATTGGTGGATTTTCATTATGGGACAATGTGACCACCGGTGGTCACAAAAAAAAAAGAAAAATAAAACAACAAAAAATGGTTTATCAAAAATAAATATCACAAAGTCACCTCAATCACAAAAAATCAATAAAACTAAGTAAACAATTGTAAGCGATGGCAACTCTGTTGCCCATCAAGTGTCAAATAAAATAAAGCAAGTGGCAGCAAACCAAAGACACAGTCAACGAGCAACCGTCAGCGAGTGAGCAACATAAACGAAATATTTGAGAACACCCAGTAAAGTTGAATAAGTGTAACATTTTTCTTATATTCACAATAAAGTTTTGTATTATTATATATAAGTGTTTGACTGTGCACACGAGTTCGGTGTTTCTCTACAGTTCAGAAGTGGGATGATAAACCCATACACGTCTACAAACATAGTAAGTATATGTATGTACGTTGGTGAAGGGCTATAGGCACCGGCAGATATATATACACGATACGTAAAAACGATACGATGGTGAAGATCAGTGATCTGAAGGTGGAACAACGAACTGCAACGATAGCGCAGTCGCAGTCAACGGCGGCGCAGGCGTTCAGAGTCACGCCACTGACGCTATTTCAACGAACGACGACAGCACGGTGGCAACTAACATTCAAAGCAACGGTGATATTTCTGCGAACGGGAATATTTCAACGAACGGGAATATGCGACACGCGTCAGTTAAAGAAATTGCAAATACCCTGCCGGAATTTGATCCAACGAATAACGCAAGCATTACGGTAGAGCAATTTATTGATAGAGTCGATCGAGTAGTGGAAGCATATAGATGGGACGAGAAATTTTTATTGTTAGCTATTTACACACGTTTAAAAGGAGTTGCACGTATGTGGTTGGATGCATCACCCACATTACACACAACTTGGGAAAATTTTGCTGATGCGTTACGACACGAATTTGGTTCAGATCGAGACGAGGCAGAAATTCATTTCGTGATGGCCAATGCAACGAGGAAGCCAAAAGAAATCGAAAAAGAATATTGTTTTAGAGTGGCGGCACTAGGTATACGTTACAAACTGAGTGAGGCAGCCATTATACGTTATGCAAGAGCTGAGTTAAAACATAGAGAACTCCAACAAAGCATTGCAGCAATGAAGTTTACAACAATGAAGCAGATGAGAGACGCCATCGAGGACTATTTCATTAATCGCGGAGGGCTAAGTAAGCCACAAGTACATCAACCAAGTAAGCGAGACAACAATAACGAAAAATATGCTGAGTCAACGAAACAAAATGGTGAATTTAAAGCACAATTGAAATGTTACAATTGCAACGTACCTGGACATTTCGCCAACAAATGTCCATTGCCGCAGAAACGACATTGCTGTACAACGTGTCACAAAGTTCATCCAAACGGAGGAAATTGTGAGAAGACGACAGTAACGTTACGACGACTTGGTGCAATCAACCTTGACGAATGTTTCAAGAAGTTAGTTTACATAAAAGCGCAACCGTATATCGCATTCATCGACACGGGCAGCCAATGCAGCATCATTCGTAGGTCAGTAGCCAAGCGCATCGACGATAAAGCCGTAAAATGCTGCTTACAAGTAAAAGGCATTTGCGGAGGGGTGCGTACGTTCACGGAGGCTATTACCATAGACATCACCATCGACGGAATCAACATCGAGACGCAAGCCTACATCGCTAATGACGAGTTACTAGAACAAGACGTTTTAATAGGTCAAGATGCTATCATCAATGCAAACACTACGCTGAAAATTGAAAATGGTCGCACAATATTCGGAAGCAGACGAGCAGTACAGACAACGGTACTAACTGAGAGCAATTTTTCCAAATTAATGTCCAATTTCAGCAATGAAGCAGAACGAAATAAGATACAAAGTCTTCTGGCAAGCTATGCCGATGTTTTCTCCAGTGGGCTGAAAGATATTGGCAAAACTGACGTAGTTCAAGCTAGCATCGAACTTGAGAGCAATCGCACCATATTTAAAGCGCCTTATCGTATCCCAGAACCGAAGCGTGATATTGTCAACAGGATGGTTGAGGAGTTGCTTGAGCGTGATATTATCACGAAATCGACATCCGAATACGCAAGTCCCGTGGTCTTAGTCAAAAAGCAGAATGGAAGTGATCGGTTATGTATCGATTATCGACGAATTAATAAGGTAACAAAGAAAGAGAATTTTCCAGTCCCGAATATTGAAGAACGGCTACACGAAGCGAAACGTTTCCGATACTTTTCGTCACTCGATTTGAATAGTGGGTACTATCAGATCAAAATGGCACCCGATAGTAGGAAATACACCGCTTTTATCACGACGAACGGTCTATATGAGTTCAAACGCATGCCGTTTGGTTTAAAGAATGCACCAGCTGTGTTTAATAAACTCATGGCAGAAATCCAAAGACGGGTGGAGACGGGCGACATGCTGCATTATATGGATAACATCCTAATCGGCAGCAATTCTTTCGACGAAATGTATACAAAGCTTTCTCGTATACTCCAAGTACTACGTACCTGCGGACTCACATTGAACGTCAACAAATGTGAGTTGTTCACGCAAACAATAACGTTTTTGGGACATCAGCTATCTCCTGAAGGCATGAGTCCGGGCAACGTCAAAACCAACGCTATCCTAAATTTTCCACAGCCGAGAAATGTCACTGAAGTACGAAAATTCTTAGGTCTCAGTGGCTACTTCCGAAAATTCGTCGCTGGTTATTCCATTATTTCTGAACCATTACGCAAATTGCTACGCAACAACACCGCATTCGCATGGGGACTACAGCAAGAGTCAGCATTCAACGAACTCAAAACCGCATTATCATCGAAACCAACCATGGTCAACTACCGCATCGAAGCCGAACACGAACTACATACAGACGCAAGCTCTATCGGCCTTGCAAGCGTTTTGTTGCAAGTCGAGAATGGACAACTGCACCCGATCTCATATTTTAGTCGCTCTACTACAGACAACGAAAAACGTTTCCATAGCTATGAACTCGAAGCATTAGCGATTGTGGAATCATTGGAAAGATTCAAATACTACGTATACGGAAAGAAGATCAAAGTTATTACCGATTGCAACGCTTTACGAACAACGATGGAAAAGCGAGAGCTTATACCACGCATTGCCCGATGGTGGTTGAGAATCCAAGAATTCGACATTGAACTTCAACATCGACCAGGAGCTCGTATGGCCCATGTCGGTGCGTTGAGCCGTGCACCTTATGAAGATGCACACGAAATAGATGCCGCTGATCTCAAAATTTCCAAGATGATTATCGACCAGGCAGATTGGTTGTTTAGTGTTCAGCTACAAGACGAGAAAATAAGAAACATCGTTAACGAAATACAGAATGAGGTGAAGCCAGAATATCCCCACTACGTTGTTGAACTGGGACGCCTATATCGAAAGCACGACAACAAACTACTATGGGTTGTTCCAAAGCAATTAAGGTTCCAAATACTGCACGAATGCCACGATAAGGCAGGTCATATGAGCGTTGACAAAACAATGAAACGAATTCTCAATCTCTTCTGGTTTCCTCGAATGCGCAATTACGTAAAGAGCTACATCAACTCATGTGTGGGTTGTGCTTTAAATAAAACCCCTGGCGGACGACGTGAGGGTCGATATCACTACGACAACGTTAAGCCAATACCGTTCACGACAATACACATTGATCATTTGGGTCCGTTCCCAAAAAGTTCAAAACGCAACGAGCATGTGTTGGTGATTGTAGATTCATTTACCAAATTCACAATCCTACGAGCAGTCAAGAGTACCGCAACAAGCCATGTAATTCCGGTATTGCTTGAGATCACGAGCTAGGAATGCCTGAACGTATCATATCCGACCGAGGAACGGCCTTCACTTCAAAAGCGTTCCAAAAGTTTTGCGATGAAAACAACGTCAAACATATTCTCAACGCAGTGCGGACGCCACGCGCTAACGGACACGCTGAACGAGCAAACCGCGTCATCCTATCCATGCTACTACCTTCTACTGATGACGAAAGACGATGGGACGACAAATTACGTCAAATACAATGGAGCATTAATACCATCCCGAATAAAACCACAGGTTGTACACCATTCCGACTACTTTATGGGTACGTGCCTCGAGACATCCTGCAGAATCAACTTATCCAGGCACTTCAAGACGATGATGTTGACCTGATAAACGACACCGACCTACAGCAACTACGAGTCGACACAGCTCAACGAATAAACGACGTAAGAGCACAAGCCAAGAAGCTATATGACGCAAAGCATAATCAACCGAAGACGTACAACGAAGGTGATCTCGTATTGACTACAAACGAACCAATAAGCTCCGGTACATCACGTAAACTAGAACCACGATTCAGAGGACCATTCATCATCACCAAAGTCCTGCCAAATGATCGTTATGTAATTGAAGACTTACCTCATGCCGAGCGAACGCAACGTCACTACAAAGCCGTATTTGCATCAGATCAACTTAAAACTTGGTGCATGTTACCACCAGATGATCCAGACGACATAGACAACGAAGATGAGAGCACGGGCGAGGGCGCCACATTGGGTCAGGAAAGCCGACTGTAAGCGATGGCAACTCTGTTGCCCATCAAGTGTCAAATAAAATAAAGCAAGTGGCAGCAACCAAAGACACAGTCAACGAGCAACCGTCAGCGAGTGAGCAACATAAACGAAATATTTGAGAACACCCAGTAAAGTTGAATAAGTGTAACATTTTTCTTATATTCACAATAAAGTTTTGTATTATTATATATAAGTGTTTGACTGTGCACACGAGTTCGGTGTTTCTCTACACAATCAATAAAACAAAAACAAACAAACCAACTTGTTAACTAAAGCACAACCCTTCGTCAGCATGCGGTCCACCGGTACAGAAAAAAAATGACCACGGGTGGGCACGCGGTTCCTTGTTAACCAACAAAGCTATCGAATTGAATTGAAGCAAGAGATAAGGCGGATACCTTATTAAAGCGGTATAACTTTTATCTGCAATGCCGCAAAGCTTTGTTTTGCATAATTTGGCTCACATTTACAAAAAACAAATTTCTTTTCTTTTTTTAAATATACGACTTAAAATCTTTTTTATAATTTATAAAAATTCAAATAATCAAACGTTCTACGTCAGATTGATCGCTATAGAACCGAGTCTCACCAAATGAAACATTAATACCAAAATTCCATAAAAGTGGTGTATACTCTCAGGCCCGAAATTGGCCCACAGTTGCTACCAACAAGCACCAGTCCAAACCATCTGGGACTCACAATTAACAAGAGACGTACGGAAAGAGACTGCATAAAAATCAAGCGAACCACGTATTAGTAAGAAACTCTGAACTAATGAAAGTCGTTATACTTGTATGTTGTACAAGGTTTTTTTTCAAATTAATTTCGTTGTGCTTCGATACAGCGTTTAGCCCGGTCAAATAGCATTTCAAATGGGTGTTTAAGGTCATTTTTCGGAATCCTTTTGAGAATATCGGTCGTCGCCTTTTGGATAGCTAAAATGTCCTGAAACCAGTGTCCTTCAGGCAAATGAAGTTTTCCAAATAGGTAAAAATCACAGGTTGCCAGATCAGGTGAGTGATTAATGGTTAATATGGAGTTTTTTGTGAAAAAATCAGTGACAAGCGTCGACGGATGACACGGCGCATTATCGTGCTACAGGCGCCAGGACCCTGCCTCACGGTATTGTGGTCGAGCACGACGAATGCGTGACAAAAGACGCTTCATAACACCAAGGTAAAACACAGCATTAATCGTTTGGCCAGGTGGGACGAATTCTCGGTGTACAATACCCTCGGAATCGTAAAAACAAATCAGCATTGTCTTTATTTTTGACTTCTGATCGTCACAGAGGTCCTCACGACCTTCTTGGAATCCCTTAAACCACTCATGCACATTACTACAGGATAGGCACTGATCACCATAAACTTTTTTCATCATTTGAAATGTTTCAGTAAACGTTCCAAAACGTTTCCAAACGTCCCAAGTTTAAAACAAAATTTAATATTTGCTCTTTGCATTTTACGACCGATGACCAAAAGCTGCTGTCACTTTTTGATCGATAACATTGATTGTAGTTAACCAAATGTCTTAAAATTTCTACGAAAAGTCAACAAGAGATCAAACTTTTTATTTCATATACCCACCAATAGGTGGCGCCACCAGAAACAGTTATATTTAAAAAGTTCTGTTTCTTTTGCGACAGACCTTGTAAGTATAATATACCACTTAAGCATGATAACGGGACATGGTTATCATGCTTAAGTGGTATATTGTTGCTGACGATTTTTTTTGATAAGTTGCATTTTGCAGCTGTTCAAAAGAAGTTCACACCTGGCTATTATTAAACATTTCTCATTTGAAAATCGAGTGTTGTACAAGAAAGTTATTGATTTTAGTGTGGAATTTTAATTTGCATAAATATATAACAATTGTTATAGGAATATATTGTACTTCAGAAAACATTGAAACATTGAAATGTTCTCGAAAAACAAAATATTGCTACTACAAGGTGCGTTCCAAAGTAAACAGGACTTACAAAAAACAGAACAAATAGTTTTTTCGGCAAAATAGTCTCCTTTTACTTAAATACAGCTATTTGCACGGTTCAAAAGCATGTGGAACAAGTGTTTTAGCTCGTTGGCCGGTATGGCCGCCAGTATGCCGGTGTAAGCCTTTTGAATTCTCTCTCTACATTTTTCCGAAAAGGAAGAAGCCGCACGGTGCCATACCAGGTGAATACGGGGAGTGGTAAATGGTTAAAATGTGATTTTTGGTCAAATAATCGGTCACAATGATGTCCTTCGAATGTTTTTGGTCGTCAGTCATTTTGTGCGGAACAAACCGTGCACACACCTTTCGTAAGCCCAAATGTTCAGTCAAAATGCGAAAATGCAAGAGTTTTTTTATTTTTTTTTTTTTGTAATTTGTAAGCAACATTTAAATTATAAACAATTCTTACGATTTTATTTATTGAGAGAAAGCAATATGGTCTTTTTAATTACGAAAAGTGAAACAGATAAATCAAATATGCAGGAATGGAATCTAAAATCATGACATATGCGATGGAATAGCTCCTAAAGTTCAAAAAGAGATATACAAGATTTTAACAGTAAGGGTTTAAACAGCTTTGAAAATCGAACCGGAATATTAAATTGAACTTCAGACAGGAGAAAAGAACTGCTAACTGTTCCATTCAGGATTTTTTCTAAGAATATAACACTAAACAGTTCTCTATGGCTCTTAAATCTAGGTAGATTTATAAATTTTAAACAGCTAGTTTATGGAGGAAGACTTAACTTAGAATCCCATCGAAAATGCCCTAAAGCGAAAAGTAAAAATTGTTTTTGAACCTACTCTAACTTGTCAGAATGAATTTGGTTCCATTACATACTTAGGTCTAACCAAAGTTGTAAAAAGTGTTTTAGTAACATTTGGAACTCTAAATTCTTTAGGCCAATGTTTAACAAAACTGAGAATATCTTTTGCTTTTAAGACTAATGTATCAATATGAAGACTAGAATTAAGTTTATGGTCCGTCCATAATAGCTCCCAAAAAAGTTAAAACTTGCTCTAGTAAATAGTATTTTATTACATAAGGAGAACGGAACTCAGATCTACGAGAATTCGACGAGATTCAATAGCAAATCTTTTCTATCACACAAAGCAAACAAAATTTTTAAGTCTATTTGCAAAAAAACCCCTTTCATCATTTGAAGTATATGATTTAAAAAGCTTTACATCGTTGGCATATAATAAAATATTTGAGCATTGAAGAAGAGATATCGTTAATAAACAACAAGAACAGAATCGTGCCAAGATGACTATCTTGAGGAATACTTGAAGAGACATTAATTGAAAGACTATCTTCAAATATCACTCGTTGTATTCTATTATAAAGATCAGAAGATACGCTTTGAAGAAATATTGGTTTAAAGCCCAGAATATCAAGTTTATGTCCGAGAGTCGACAGATTCAATTTATCGCAAGCTTTGCTAAAATGTGTATATAACATCCGTATGCTTGTGTTCCTTAAAACCTAACGACTTATTTTCCAAAAATGATGACCGATTGCAATTCGGTACAACATAATCACCAGTAGCTTTCCTTGAGGCACATGGTAAATTGAAATCACCCTAGACAATGATTTAATCTGAATTATTTGTCATCGATTTCGCACTTTATATTTAATAAGCATGGTCCATATATACGAAAAAGTCTAATTTTGGAGGTATATACAGTCCTGGACCGAGAAATAGCACACTTTGAGAATGTAATAAATTATATTATATTTTCGATATAAACAGAGAACAAATTTTATTTTTTCATTAGCAAATAAGGGAGTTATTTACAAAAAATGATTAAGCTTTATTAAATAGTTCTTTAAAAAAATTATTAAATTTCCCATTGCGATTTTAGGTCTGGACATAGAAATACGTTAGGCTGGTTTTGCACGTTTATGCACTTACAACGTTAGTATCTTGGTGTGTGTCCATAATTTTTCAAAAATGCTTGACATCGTCGGGGCAAGCGTACCATACCTCCTTGATTCCAGTCCAAAGTTCTTCCGCATTTTTGAATTCTTTCTTAGCAATCTTTATCTTAACGTTCATCGGGACTTTGGGTTGACCAGCTCAGGACGTCAATACTTTCTGCAGTGAACCAGCTCTTCACACTTTAGAAACAGCCTTGATTTTTTTGATGATGGCTCTATCAACAAGTTCCGTTGTTTTACGCCCAGGAGCTTAGCGGAGTTTTTTATTTTTGAGCAAATTGAGATCACTTTTAACAAAATTGAGGGCGTTATATACCATTTTCCTCGAACAACTCATAATTTCAGCAATCTGAGTTGGATTTTTGACTTTTTTGTGAAGATCAAATAATATTCTCCGTTTTTCGATATTACAATGCACATTTCTGCCCATTTTGAGTATATGTTAATTTTCTTTTATAGTTATAGTTAAAACAGCGTATTTTTTGCACGATTGCTATTTAATAATGAATATTTGTACAAATAACTATTTCATTGTCCAATCAAATTTGGTTACTCTCCGATTGAAACGAGTAACAACAAAAAAGTAAGCATGATAACGTACACTTACCGTTAAAAGTTGTTAAAATCAAGCCATACACTAACTTCGGAAATTGTTACGATTCACTTACTTATTAAAACAGAAAACTTATTTTATAAGTGTCGTTTTTCTTTGTAAATGACTGTAAGACAATGTTAAATAAATAAAGCAACTATTAACATAAACTACATTTAAATTCAAAAGAGCCGTTACCAGGACCGAGGACATCTTCACAAGCAATAGAATAATTTACGGCAAATAGAACACCACCCATAAGTTCAATTGTAGAAGTACTCTTCTGTACAGAAGAACTATGTATTACTTCATCAGAAGGACGTTTACGCTTCGGGGCGAGCTTGGAGAAATCATAAGAATCATTTAGTGTAGTAGCGTGGAAAAAAAAGCTCAATCACAATTTGAGATGAGTGTATAATGGCTCACAAATATTCTCGAACCATTGCACAGAGCTATGGAATATTTAAGCGGCAACTATGAAGTTTACCCACGACAGTCGGGTCTACGTAATCGGAACGGACACGGATTTTTATCCGGCCAAGGACTGTCAACTCGGTAGAATTCTGCCGCTACAGCAACAACAAGTTTCGGTGGTGCTGCTTTAGTACTGTCTGGGAACTACCGACAGATCGGCCATTTTTGGCTTATATTAAGAAAATGATATTAGCGATTAATGTTTAAGTAACCGTTCTTATTGTGAAGTGTTGAAACAGTTCAATTGACCATAAATATGCGAGTACAATTGTAAACTGATCTACCCTCAGAAATAATCAATCGCTAGATACAGGGTTGGTATAATAGAGGATAATGCATTTTACCGGCAGGCAATTTTTGCATACTACACAAAAAAATTTATTGATTGAAATTATTCCTGAAATTAAGAAGTTAATTATTTCAATTATAACTGGTAATCGGGTTACACTAGCGTTCAAAAATGCAACAGTTATTACTGATGAAAATGAGAACGTGTACATACGTATATTCAAATTGTGCTTCTAAATTATCTAGATATAACCAGAATAATGTGATGGCTTACATAATCTTTAGTGGAAAATGGGTTTATCATTAAATACTATACATATATTGTTAAAAATTAAGAATGCTTTCATTGTCTTAAATGTCATCATTTAAGGATTTTGAAAATTACTCAGCAACGCGTACCCGCTAGTTTATTATAATAAGTTGATGTGATTGTCCGACCAGCGGGTCGGAATTCATTATATTAGGGATATAAGGTTTCAACCAATTACATTCATATTCAGCGTTAAACCACAAAATTTTTAACATAAATTCTCCATTTGCTTTTAATAAAGTATAACACATGTGGAAAGTCGGAAAATATTATATAGGGAATAATAGGGGCTGCGAAATACTTGTAAACATATTTTCTAGCAATTTTTTAAATATCTGACACGGCTATTGCGAACATTTTTTCTTGGTTTTTTGCTTAAATATTATATTTAACTGTTCAAACCCAAGGTATTATAACCGAATAAAGCAACACCTCATCTTCTTCCGAAACATTCGAAGATTTTTGCAGACTAGTTGCTATGATGGTGAGCAATAAAATACCACGGTTAACATGTTGGTAGAAGGAAAAAAAATTAAAAAATAAAAAAACAATTTACTAAATTAATGTAATGTAATGTATGTACAAATTTCTAAACATACCTGGTTGCGTTATATCTCTTGTAGATTTTACACTCATCTTATTAATATCTTCATAATTCGATTTTATTGAGACATCTTCTAGCATTGGAAAACCAATTCCTAGATCAATCTCAATCGAAGATTTTATATTATTCTTTTGAGGGTGTATGCAGCTTTCCAAATGTAGCATCATTAAAGCACATTTAGTATGATCTTCAATCCTTTGGTCTGTTAAAGGTATATGTCGTAATGTGTTGACAAAAATTTCAGCTGTTGATGGATCTAAATAAATATTTGCTGTAAACATCGAGAATAGAGTTGAAACAAAATCAGTCCGACATTCATAATTATATTTATTCAGTGATAGATCATACATCCCACTAAAAGCAGTTAAAACATTTGCCACAATAGTCTAAAAAAAATTAAAAAGTTTTAATAATAAAAATCGAAGATTGTATTATCAGAAAGAAAATACCTTGGTGATATCATATTTAACATTATTTGGAGATGAATTTAGAACTTGGAATATGCATTTTTGTTTGGAACAAATAAGTTCTTGAACAATGGTCTCCAAATCAGTTCCTGAAGAACAGATTTTACTGTTTAATATCTGGAAAAAATATATTTATTATTTTACTATGATTCGAATTGTTTTTTCACAGGCAAACATTCTGAAGGAAATTTTAAGCCTTTTTAAAGTATGACTATACCACAACAATTTGTAACATCCGGTTTGTTTATACAAGACCAAATTTTATAGAAATTCATAGAAAAAAAAGATTTAAATTTTGAAATTCTTTTCTCATACTTTATTTTATATTTACTTCATGTTTTCAAACACAAAGACCTCTCAAAATCTGCCAACAATCGTATTTAATGGGTCATATGCAGTTATAATTAAAAAAAAAATCGATTTTTCTTAATCCACATATACATAATTAAGAATACACACAGAAAATTTCATATCGTTCGGGTAAATATTTTCGAAGTTACATTCAAATTTGAAAAGGCGTCAGAGTGCTTGGAAGTGCATTTCATACTTTAAACGCGTTTTCTTCAACATTACTAGAAAACAGCTGTTCGTATCTCCTAAAACTAAACGAGATAGGGTTATATATAGAAATGATCAGGATAACGAAAAAAGTTGAAAATCGGTTGACTGTCTGTCTGTCCATCCGTTCGTGCAAGCTGTAACTTGAGTAATAATTGAGATATCTTGATGAAACTGGGTATGTGGGCTCCTTAGGAGCGTTTGTAGATGGACATAATCGGACCACTGCCACGCCCACAAATTGCCATTAACCGAAAACATATAAAGTGCCATAATGCGCACTAAATTAAGATATAAAGCTGTAATACCACTAAACCACTACCTAAATCACTTAAGTTACAACCACCAAATTTGCTGAGTACAAATCTTATGAGAACTTCTTCCGACAGTGTGAAAATGGATGAAATCGGAAGATAACCCCGCTTACTCCCCATACAACGGTACTGTTAAAAACTACTAAAAGGGCCATAAGTCAATAACTAAATACGCCAGAGACATTAAATTTTACCACCAAGATAGTATGAGACAGCTTTATGGGAATCGATGTGAAAACTGGACGATGGGCGTGGCATCGCAAACTTTTTGGTGAATTTTTAGACCCGGTACCCATAGTTGATTAAACTGATTGGACCTTATCAGTGTGGCTTTAGACCTGGCAAATGAAAACTGACCAAATATTCACCATGCACCAAATTTTGGAAAAGACCCGTGAAAAGAGAATCGACCGTACCACCTCTTCGTCGATTTCAAAGCTGCTTTCGACAGCACGAAAAGGAGCTGCCTTTATGCCGCGATGTCTAATTTTGGTGTCCCCGCAAAACTAATACGACGTTTAACAATACTAAAAGCTCCGTCAGGACCGGGAAGGACCTCTCCGAGCCGTTCGATTCCAAACGAGGTTTTAGACAACTTCTGGAGAAAATAATTCGAGCTGCAAAACTAGAGGTACAGAGAAGGTACCATCTTCTATAAGAGTGTACAGCAGCTGACGTAAACCGATGATATTGATATCATTGGCCTAAAGAACCGTGCCGTTAGTTCTGCACGTTCTAGTGGTGAACGAGGGCAAGACGAAATATCTCCTGTCGTCAAGCAAACAGTCGTCGCACTCGCGACTAGGCATACACGTCACTATAGACAGTCATAACTTCGAAGTCGTAGATAATTTCGCCTATCTTGGAACCAGCATCAACAATAACGTTAGCTTTGAAATCCAACGCAGAATATCTCTTGCCAACAGGTACTACTTCGGAGTGAGTAGACAATTGAGAAGTAAAGTCCTCTCACTATTAGCGTCCTGTTATATTGTGCATCAGCATGGACAATGACAACATTTGATGAGTCGACTTTACGAGTTTTCGAGAGAAAAGTTCTGCGAAAGATTTATGGTCCTTTGAGCATTGGCCACGGCGAATATCGAGGAAACATAGTACACAGTTTACAATTCGACTTAGTTGATTTTATTTATAGCATTTTTACTCTATAGCACCAAAGTTTTGTTTCATTCTGATTAGAACTAGTTCCAGTTGAATTAATATTTCCAACCATTTCTGCATTGAGGATTTCACAGATAATTAAACAGCTAAACATATTGTACTGTAATAATACTTGCCAATACGGGAATATATCCTTTCAATTCTTTGATTTTGATTGTTCAGTGGTCCGACATCGGCGATTCGGTCTATTGATCAGTTTCTGAAGAGAAAATGGTGTGTGCAAAATTTCAGATCAATATATCAACAAGTAAAGAAGGGCTAAGTTCGGGTTCTATCAAACATTTTATACTTGCAAGACTCAAAGTCAGGGAAATACCTTAAGATGTAAAACATCAACCAGAGGAAAAAAACTAAGAAAAGTCAAGTTTGAACATATTTTTAAACAACATAAAGTAAATTTTTTTGGTCAAAAAGCACTTATTTTCAATTTTTAAAAAATTGTCCAATTTTACACTTTGTTTGGAATTTTCTTAGTTAAACTAGAAGATAAGTTATTAACAAATATGAATCTCTTTAAATTTTTTGTTTTCGATAGAAATTGCAACGTGCATCCTGCCTGCCGTCCGACAAATGCACATGCGAGATGCATCGGGCAAGTGCAACCCAAAGTCAGAATATCAAAGATTTCGTATCCAAAAAATTTTCGTATGATGTTTAAATACATAACTATAAACCCTAGACATTACGCTTAAATCAATTAATCCTTCCAAAAAAATTTTTCTAAAAATCGATTTTTTGAAGCCTCTAAAGTAGGCTCCCCCCTTAACTAATATTTATCATGCCACATACTGAAACAATGTTCCCTAGGTTACATCAAGGTACCTCATATACAATCAGCATTCATATGGAGCAAACCGGATATTCGAAAATTCTGGTAATAAATATATGGGGTTTTCACCCAATTGTATCTAATTTATGCTCAAAATTTCTCCCTTAATTTCAATTGTATATCTCACACATTCAACTATAGATACTAGGGCCAAATATTCGGTATCTAAGTACTTGAACAGTTTTTCTTTGATTTGGAATGTTTTCGATCATAAGGTGGCATACTTTAAAGAAATTATTCGTGCGAAATTGCATCCCGTTATAACGTTTACTTTTTATGTTATGTAATGGAAAGTGAGAGAATCAAGTGGAATTTAAAACTTCCCATATAACGGAAGTAGGCGTGGTTGTAGACCGATTTGGCCCATTTTCACACTGTGATATAGGAATATGAGAGGAATGCAGCGTACTAAATTTACTCGACATCGGTCGATCGAGTCCCGAGATATGTGATTTCACAAAAGAGTGGACGGTGCCACGTTCATAGTCCAATTTTCACACCGGCTCCCATAAAGCCTTCTCACACCATCTCGGAGGAAAAATTAATTTTCTCTGGTGTAATTAGTTATTGATTTATTGCGCTTTTAGTAGTTATATTGAAAGTAGGCGGAGTTTTATAATATTTGCGCTAGGCAATTTTGGTTGTTGCTTTAGTAGTTTAGAAGACATGTACATTAAGCTTATTAGAGGGCGGGGACACGCCCACTTTTTCGAAATTATTTTTCCACACGTTCCCCTGTATAAAATTACAGTTTAATATTTTAATTTAGTGCTTTGTTATGACACTTTATCGTTATAGTTTAATGCCGATTTGTGGACGTGGCCATCTACTATCTACGAACTCGTAATTTTTTTTAGTTCTAGAAAACCCGCATACCAAGTTTCATCAAGATATCTCAAATCTTACTCAAGTTACAGCTTGCACGGATGGACGGACGGACAAACAGTCACCCGGATTTCAAATTTTCTCGTCGTCCTGCCCATATATACAAAGTGCTTTACAAAGTAAACAGGACATTAAAAAAACAAAACAAATGGTTTTTTCGGCAAAATTAATTTATTTTATTCAAAATAGTCTCCTTCTACTTCAATACAGCTTTTTGCACGGTCCAAAAACATGTCGAACGAGTGTTTTAGCTCGTCGCCAGTATGCCGGTGCAAGCCTTTTGAATGGCCTCTACGTCTGCATAACGCTTTCCTTTTATGGATAAATGCAATTTTCCGAAAAAGAAGTCGCACGGTGCAATATCAGGAGAATACGTGGAGTGGTTAATGGTTAAAATGTGATTTTAGGTCAAATAATCGATCACAAGCGTCGATCGATGAGACGGCGCATTATCGTGCAACAAAAGCTAACTTTCATCTTCGCAATATTGGGACCAAACACGTCGGTTAAGCCCAAATGTTTGGTCAAAATGCGATAAATCGATGTTATGGAGATGTTCAATTCAATTTCGATGAATTTCAATGATGATTTCGGCTGATTTTTGAATTCGATAACACAAACATACTGACACTTAAAACCCAATAACTTTACTTCCAATAGATGAAATGTCATGAAATCTCACTGGACAATCGATAAAGATAGCAGATTCTAACGCACCTAGTACTACTGTGCCTAAAAAATAAGGTGACATTGTATTTATTTTGAAAATTCTTTATTTATACTTCCAAATCAATTTCATCCCCTTAAAAGTAATCCCCTCCCGATGCAATGCACTTATGCCAACGGATTTTCCAATCTTCGAAACACTGGTTGTAGTCACTTTCCGGGATGGCCTTCAGTTCCGTCTTCGCTGCGGCTTGAATCTCATCTATCGTATAAAAACTGTGTCCCCGGAGCGGTCTTTTGAGCTTGGTGAACAGCCAGAAGTCGCACGGCGCCAGATGAGGTGAATACGGTGGTTGCGGAACGATATGGGTTGAGTTTTTGACGAAATGGTGTAAAAACCAAGAATTGTCTTTCCACAATTCCGGCCTTTTTAGGCGGATAGCGTTACGCAAACGACGCATAACGTTCAAATAATATTCCTTGTTGACTGTTTGACCGGTTGGAAGGAATTCATAATGCACCACACCACGATAATCGAAGAAAACAGTCAACATGACATTGATTTTTGAGCGACTTTGGCGCGATTTTTTTGGTCTCGGCTCTCTTTTGGCACGATATTCGCTCGATTGATCGGTTGTTTCGGGGTCGTAAGCATAGATCCAATTCTCATCGCCAGTTATAATGCGTTTCATGACACCCTGGTAGTCGGAAAGCATCGTTTCACACACTTCAACGCGACGCCTTTTTTCCAAAAAAAGCTTGAGGCCTAAAACATCCTTCAAAATGGTAGTGGCTGAGCATTTCGATATGCCAACTTCATCAGCAAGGTCTCTAATTGTTAATCGCCGGTTTTTCAACACCAAATCTTTGATTTGTTGAACGTGAGCTTCGTCGGTTGACTTTGATGGTCGCCCTGGACGCTCTTCGTCTTCGACACGTTTACGGCCGGCTTGGAACTCACTATACCACTTGTAAACATTTTTTTTAGACATAGCCTCATCACCAAAGGCTTTCTACACCATCCTCAACGTATCCGCAGCAGAAAATTGATTCCGTAAACAAAATTTAATGCAAATTCTTTGCTCAACAACTTTCGACATCGCAAAAAAAACGAAAAACTCACTTTTAGCAGCTCACAAAACGACACGTATCTCAAACACGAATGAATATTTTGACATGAAATTTGACATAAATGTGACTGACAGTACTACCAACCTAAAAAAAAATAATTCTCGAAATCCTTCGACGCGCGCAGTTTAAATTCAAATGTCACCTTATTTTTTGGGCACACTTATGCTCACATAATTAAGCCACTGCAAACTAAATTACGTTTCAGAAAATAAATTCATCGAATTAGCTTTGAATTTGTATAACGGTATGGAAAAAAGTTCCGTTATATGTTTGGAAGTTACTAAAATCATATTAAAAAAAATAAGTATCGTGTTTGGCGAAAAAAATTAAAATAAAATCGCAGGTGATCTAGTTGGGTGTACTCATATAATGAAGCCAGTGTAACGAAAGCTTTGCAATCACGATCTGTGTAACAAAAATGATTAAAAAAGTGAAAAGTTTATTGCTTCCATGAAATTTAAACGAGTTTTTTGAAAGTTCTCTAAACAATGGAATAAGCACGAGAGTTCAGTTCCATGTGAAAGAAGAGGTATACAGAAATGTTACCAAAAGTTCAAAAATATTGCGAAAGTAGTGGAATACTTAACATTTTCTAGGGAAAGTTAAGAATGCTTTACAATATTTTATAAAAATATATGTCTTTTGAAAGTCTGCCCCGTAAAAAACCTAGAAAGACAACTCCTAACGACGCCAAGCAGAGAGTACGGATGAATAAGGTGGATCCTTTTTAGACGTCGAGCGAAATTAAAGCCCAAATGGAATATAAGCCTGGTGTACGGGTATCAGCACAAACAGTCCTCCATAGACGACAGGAAAATTCCTTAAATGAGCGAGTCGCACGAAGCAACCCGATCGGTACAAAGAACAACATCAAGCGAAAGCTAGCGTTTGTGAGAAAGGACCAACAAAAAGATTAAAAATTCTGAGATTTTATGGAATGAAGTGATGAATCCAAATTTAATGTCTTTGGAAATAATGGTAGAGCCTATGTCAGGCGACCACCGCTACAAGAACTGAACCCACGGTATACTAAAAAAGCTGTCAAACATGGTGGATCATCAGTTAGTATGGGGGTGTTTTACTTCATGCGGAGTAGAACCACTTGTACAAGTATAGGGCACAATGACTGGCAGTATGTAAAGACATTTTAGCAAAACATTTAAAAGGAAATTACGCCAATGATTTACCACTAGCTTGGATCTTCCATCCAGGATAACGACTCAAAGCACGTTAAGGACTGGCTTGCGATGAACCGCATCAAGTGTAATGAGTAGCCTGCTCAAAGCCCGGATTTAAACCCTATAGAGAATCTATAAGGAATTATTAAAAGGGCAGTTGCGGTGAGAAAACCGTCAAATAAGGCCACATTGTGGGAAATTTTAAAGGAAGAATGGAGAAAATTACTCTAAACCAGCGTTTGAAAAACTACGCTACTCTCGTAGCATTTCATTTTACTCTTCCTACCGCTCTCACTTTGTCGGGAGCCACAGCATAGCCTTAGCATAACAATGTAAAGTATGTGCTCTACTCTGCTCCGAGTTTTGTTAGGTAAAAAACTATAGCTGGAGCGGGAGCAAAAAATTAAATTCTGCGCTATGCTCTGGCGTAGCGGTAGCAAAAAATTGGGAGCGGTAGCACAGCAGAGCTAATGAAAATTTTCATGTGCTACAGCTCCCGCATATGTTTGTTGTTTTTTTTTTCTTTTTTGCTATTTTCTGTCATAATATTTGAATTAATTGAATAATTCAAACATGAAAATGTTATGCAAATCATGTTGGCACTGGTACAATGAGCCAACGCTACAGGGAAGTAATTTTGCAAAAGAGATTTAAAAAAAATATTAGCCTAAATAAGACAAGTTTTTTTTGAACTTTTGAACTTCTTCTGGCAGTTTATTTTTGCAGATGGCTTAATTATATGAGCACGAAAAATGCATATCAATGAAGAAGAAAACTAAATTTTGCTTTTACATTAAAACTTAGTTTGAAAACAATATGAATACAATAAAGTTTATGTAATTTCTTTTAAATTTTTGAAACTTTTTCTTCGATTTATCAATCAAATTCAACATTTATGAATTTGCACACCATAACGTTTATGTGGCTTAATAATGTAAGCACAAGTGTATTTAACCTTATATCTTAGTTTTAGGTGATACGTACAACCGTTAGGTGAACTATACTATAATACTCTGTAAAAACAGGTTGGAAGCATATACGCTAGGGTGTGTCATTCTGAGGCAACCTTTTTTTCAACTGTAAAACAGGCTAAAAACTTTCGAAAATGTGAAAAAGAAAGTCACTCAAAAGATGAGCTCTTAATATTAATATAAAGAGGTGCCTCTTTGAAATTTTCTATTTTCCATATAAATTACATGGAAAAAAAATCATTTTTTTGTGGTGGTTATTCTGCGGAGGTTATTATATGGCTGCCAGTAGGGATGGTAAACTCGATTCCGATTCTACTCGAGAATCGAGTTTTCTCGTAAAATAATCGATTTTTCGAATGTCAAGAATCGATTCTAAATCGGCTTCGACTACTGAAGATCGATTCCGAAAAATCGATTACTTTACGAGAAAACTCGATTCTCGAGTGGAATCGGAATCGAGTTTATCATCCCTACTGGCAGCCATCACGTGCACATATAATAACCTCCGCACAATAACCACCACAAAAAAATTATTTTTTTTTCCATTAAGAAACCAATACTGTCGAAAAAGAATATTAAAGTACGTTTGGCATTCGCTCATAATCACAGATCGAAATATTAAAATTTCTGGGAAACATACTTTCTACGGAAAAAACCGCAATAAACCACATTGGTCCTGATGGAAAAACATTTGTACATCAAGAGAAAAAACAAGAAGTCTGTTTAAGATATACCAAAAACACCGTCGAGGAAATTTAAAAGTTTGGGGGTCGTTTTCAAGGCGTAGTGTTGGACCACTACTAAAGATATAAGAGAATGTGGATAAATTTGCATATCTTAATATACTAACGAAAGGAAGCCCTATATTCAGCAAATTTTTATGCACAATAACGATCCCTAACATATTCTCCTTCTTTACTGGCGTAGACATATTACAAAATAAAAAAAAATCTGGCTTACGCAAGGAAAACTTCCACTTGCGGGATGGTCAGCGCAAGGTCCCGATCAAAACTTGTGGAATGAAGTCAAAGCTAAAATTGGGCAAAGAAAATTTACAAATTGCGCGAGTTTTGCGCAGGAGTAGAGGAAGCACGGAACTCTATTCTTTTGGACAGATGCCAAAGGTTAATTACAGAGCTTGTCACCCAGCTATGAAGTGGTGATTAGGACTAACGGTTATTCCACAAAGTATTAACCAGGGTAAATATAATATCAAAGAATTTCACGCACCTTGTTAATAATATTTATTTTGCTTTATAGATATTTTAAAGTGCGCTAAATACTTGTCAAAGTCAATTTCGACTTAAGACTGTAAACTGAACCATATAGTACATTGTGTATTTATTATAAGAAACTAAGTATTTTGAATTATTTTAGTTTTTAAGTATTGTATTTCACAATAAGAAAGTGCGCAAAATCTCTGCCCATGTAAATTTTCACGTTTTTCTGTTTATGTACGGATTATTTTTTTATTTTTGCACGAGTAATTTATTGTTCCTGTTAACCATGCAAATTGTAGATCCAGTGTATTATACCATGTGCCAACAGGTTCTAAGATTATATAAATCAGATTTACCCCCTTTAATTATCTGAATCCGGTAACGAACTGGCTGATGAAACTGCTCCTCAAGGAGTATATGAGCAGGACAATTTGCAAACACTTTACAGGCATAGGTTCAAGAAACTCCTGTTCAACATGAGTATAGTATATAGAGTATATATAGTATACAGTCAAACCTGGGTAAGTGAGAACTGGATATAGCTACAAAAAAATACATACACACCAGAGGACTGCAACGAGTAATAAAGTTTTGCTCATAATCGAGTATTGATCCGTTACTCTGTCTGATTCTGTCAGTTCGATTCAGGTACACGATACCTAATATCGATAGAGAACAACTTTGAATCACTAGCGATCAGCTTATAGCAGAAAATACACGTAAATGATTCATACTCACATTTCAATGATTGAAACGTTTGACAGCGTTCGGTTTGTATATTATCCCCTATACACTGATTTACTCGTGCACTTCTTTTCTATTCCAAATACATACATATGTATGTACATTAGGGTGTGTCATTCTGAGGCAACCTTTTATTTCAACTGAAAAAAAAGGCTAAAAGCTTTCGAAAATGTGAAAAAGAAAGTCACTCAAAAGATGAGCTCTTAATATTAATAATAACAGGTGCCTCTTTCAAATTTTCTATTTTCCATATAAATAACATGCAAAAAAATCATTTGTTTTTGTGGTGGTTATTCTGCGGAGGTTATTACATGCGAGAAAAAAAAAAATTTGATTTTTTTTTGTGGTGGTTATTCTGTCGATTAAGAATCGATTCTTGACATTCGAAAAATATTATATGTGCACGAGCGATGGCTGCCAGTTGGGATGGTAAACTCGATTCGGATTCTACTCGAGAATCGAGTTTTCTCGTAAAATAATCGATTTTTCGGAATCGATCTTCAGTAGTCGAAGTCGATTAAGAATCGATTCTTGACATTCGAAAAATCGATTATTTTACGAGAAAACTCGATTCTCGAATAGAATCCGAATCGAGTTTACCATCCCAACTGGCAGCCATCGCGTGCACATATAATAACCTCCGCAGAATAACCACCACAAAAAAATGATTTTTTTTCCATGTAATTTTATACATATGTTATATATATAATGGAAATTCCATCGACACATGTATGTATACCCGATGGAATTTCCATTTCTTACGATTCGAAACTTTGTAACATGCGCACAAGTTCAAAGCTGATACATTTTTTGCCAAACATGATCAAATCAATCCAGCAGAATATTTGCTGTTCTCGTAATTTATACTATGTTCGGACCGACAACGAAAACATGTTTTCGTGGGAAAAACTGGTTTTCGCACGAAAACTTCTGTTTTCGTCCATGTAAAATCTGTCAAACGAAAAAACAGTTTTCGCTGGAAACTACTTGAAAATTTACATTCCACTCATTATAATCGCGACCTGCTCTAGCTTAATCGATGTTTTTGGAAGACATATTTTGCCGGCCCTAAATTGTCACTTGATATTTGTTTACATTCCATATACAAATACAGCGGTTGATGTTGTCATATTAGGGGATTCTCTTGCTCTTGCAAAACCTTGCACGGTGCAGAAATTGCAGAATTTTGCTCTTGGTGCAACGGCACAACAACAAACACACGCAGAAAATTATTTGCAATGGCTGTAAAATATGTCAGACCAAAACCCATGTTTATTTTCGTGTCGTCATATATCACTAGATTCTGCAATTGGTGCTCTCTTGGCCTTGCATATTTCGATATAGGCTTTTGTATTTTGTGTCATCGTGCAATCTTGCAAGAGCAAGAGAATGCCGCTATTGATAGTTCTAAGTGAAAACTCATCGAAAGCACACATTGTCGGTTGGAACGACTTAGATTCCACAACATACAAATGTGTTTTCAAAATGTTTTCAATGTTGGTCCGAACATAGTATTACCCGCAGCTTCACATCGATTCAAGCAATCGTCGCAACGCTATGAACTGACATTATACGATTTGAACCGAAATTAGCCATACCGTTTACTCTATCGTGATTGCCGAAGAATAGATTATTCATGTTGCATAAAATCAGTTTACGATGTTGTCAATGATGAACTGATTTGATTTGATTGTGTTTTTGGCACGACTGTTTGTACGGATTTAATCTACTCGTTGCAGCTCTCTGATACTTACATAAAAGATACACACATATAGAAATGACAAAACTGTTGAAAGTACTTGCAACACAAACTACTTGTTGTAATTATTATATTCTAATCATTGTATATTTCTTGTGATTTGTCTTATAAAGAAAATTTATTTTTCTTTCTGAATAAACGATTCTTCCGAACAAAAACGTTTCTACATTTAAATTATAAACTTTAACAGATTATGAGACTTAAGAAAGGCATAACCGAGATTCGTAACCAGTCAAACGTTTAGTAAAAGAAAATTTAGGCATCGCAACTTAAAAGTGAATTAAAGAAAATAATTTTTGCAACTAACAATGGCTACTTCTGGATTGTTTTCCATTGATAAGCTCGATGACACAAATTATTCGTCGTGGTCAGTTCACATGAAAAGTGTTCTAATTCATGCCGATTTATGGGGAATCGTATCTGGTAAGCATGTGAAGAACGAAAATGCAACGCTAGAAGAATCAGCCGCGTTCGACGCAAAAGATGAGAAGGCGCTTGCGAGCATTACGCTTTGTGTCAAGCCATCGCAGTTAAATCATATAAGACACTGCACTGCTTCAATAGAGGCCTGGAGGAAATTACAAGAGATCTACCAGCCAAGTGGACCAGCTCGTAAAATTACGTTTTTCAAGAAAATTCTGTACCTTAGTTTGTCTGAGGGCGAAAATGTCTCGGAGCACATAAAGCAGTTCTCTGATATCATTAAAAAAATGGCTGAAATTGGTATAGTAGTTCCAGAGGAAATGTTAGTCATTATTCTGCTATCAAGTTTACCGCAGTCATATGAAAATTTCGTGGTTGCTATAGAAACGCGTGATAATTTACCGTCATTAAATGCATTGAAAATTAAATTACTTGAAGAAGGTGAACGTCGTCAGGAGAAGGATGCAAATGTTGAAAATATCGAGAATCAACAGGCGTTTTCGGCAAGGTCGAACTTCAGGAAAAATGTAAGTGCGCACAAAAATCTTAACAAAAATACACGTAAAGGATATACTTCAAATTCGGTAACGAAGCAATCTAACGTTAAATGCTATAATTGTGGAAATAGAGGTCATCTGGCTGCACAATGCAGAGCACCTAGGCAGCAAACTCAGAATGCTATTGGAAGTGTACTTGCAACATCTGGTGTACAAGAATTTAACCTTTGGACATGGTGCGTCGACAGTGGAGCGACATCACATATGTGTTGTGAGCGCAGTTTGTTTCATACGTTTCAGAATCATACTGAAAAGGTGAGTTTAGCGGGTGAACATTTTATCGAAGCGCAAGGTATTGGGACTGTGATCCTACGATCAGGAAACGAAGATGTTATCATGAGGAATGTTCTGTACGTCCCAGATCTTCAATCAAATTTTATATCTGTTGGAAAGGCTTCGAGCATAGGGTGTACAATTTTGTTTAATAAGAAATTTTGCGTTATCAAAAATGCTGCAGGAAAAAATTTACTGAAGGCGCACAAACGCAATAATTTGTTCATTTTTGGGAAAACACCGAATTCATGTTTTTATTCTAACGCTAATGAAGTAATGAAATGGCATAACAGGTATGGTCATTTGAATTTTAAAAGTCTACATGAATTGTCTAACAGAGAGTTAGTACATGGTATGAAAGCTTTTAATATTTCACAATACAATGAATGTATTACGTGCATGAAAAGCAAAATATGTACGAAACCATTTCCAAGTATGTCCAACTCAGTATCTAAAGATCTTCTTGAGTTAATTCATACGGACGTTTGCGGTCCAATTAATAAAACATCAATTGGTGGTTCAAAATATTTTCTAACCTTTATCGATGACAAATCGAGGTACATGTTCGTATATTTCCTTAAAACTAAGGGAGAAGTTTTACAAAAATTTAAACACTTTAAAGCTATGGTGGAATGCCAAACTGGGAAAAGAATAAAAGCTATTCGCAGCGACAATGGGGGTGAATTTTTAAATAAAGATTTCGACAATTACTTAAATTTGTACGGTATTAAGCGTGAACTTACTGTACCATACACACCTCAACAAAATGGTGTAGCTGAGCGCGCAAATCGCACTTTAGTTGAAATGGCGCGATGCATGTTAGTTCATACAAGTATGGATGAAAGTTTTTGGGCAGAGGCAATTTCTACCGCTGTATTTCTACGCAATAGATCGCCAACAAAGATTCTAGTAAATAAAACTCCTTACGAAATTTGGTTAGGAAGAAAACCAATGGTTCATTTTCTAAAAACTTTTGGATCATTAGCTATTGCTCTAAATAAGAAAGAGATTCATAAGTTTCGACCTAAAGGTAAAGAATATATTATGGTTGGATATGCAGAAAAGGCCAAGGCATATCGTTTATATGACCCAATAACACGCAAATTCATCATAGGTAGAGATGTTATATTCATTGAAAATTCTCAGAAAATTAATGAAGTCAGTGATAAGGTAGACGTGAGCGAATTGATACTCAAAACAAATAATGACGAAGCAGTAACTGACACGGAGTGCAAAGAGAATCTCGCTGGAGGAGGAGAGCAAGTAGATACCAGCAATATTCCGATAGAAAAAGATGATAAAGTTGAAGTAGATCCTATTAATATGATAAATAATGAGAAATCTAATACAAGAGGAAGAGGAAAACCAAAAATAATCCGAACTGGCAGGGTTGGTCGTCCTAGAAAGCAACATAATATATTGAATTCAATGAATAACAGCATAAAGATACCTGAAACTGTTGAAGAAGCATTACTCAGCGAATATTCTGCAGAATGGAAGAAAGCCATGCAAGTTGAATATGATGCGTTGATAGACAATAACACATGGACGCTGGAAGAATTACCTTCATGTCAAAAAGTTGTCGGATGTAAATGGGTTTTTTCTGTGAAGCGAGATATTGATGGTAATATTGAACGTTTTAAGGCAAGGCTAGTAGCAAAGGGTTGTAGTCAGCAATACGGTATAAACTACAAAGAAACTTTTTCACCAGTGGTACGCTACGAAACTCTTAGGATGATAATTGCATTAGCAGTAGAGCACCAAATGCATTTACATCAAATGGACGTTGCAACAGCTTATTTAAATGGGGAACTTCATGACACAGTTTACATGAAACAACCAGAGTATTTTGTAGATAAAATTTTCCCAAATCGTGTCCTTAAACTTCACAAGTCGTTATATGGACTCAAACAATCAGGAAGAGAATGGAATTCAAAACTCGATTTCATTTTGAAGAAAATTGGTTTTTCGTCATGTCTAAGTGAACCTTGCGTTTACACGAAACATTCAAATGGGTGTTTTAATATAATCGCTGTTTATGTTGATGACATTATGCTTGCATCAACCAATAAAGCGGATTTAATTGAAACCAAGAAGAAAATTGGAAATGAATTTAAAGTAATTGATAAAGGACCACTGAAACACTTTTTAGGAATGACATTTCAGCGCAAAGGGGAAACTGGAGCAATTACAGTCAGCCAATCTAATTATATCAATGAACTTTTAAAGCAATATGATATGATTAATTGTAGGCCAGTTTTAACTCCACTTGAACCTAAATTTCAAGTTAAATGCAACAACGAAAATTGCAAGAAAGTTGATCAAACGAAATATCAGTCACTTATTGGTTCGCTTATGTATTTAGCAATTTTAACAAGACCCGATATTTTACACGCTGTTTCTAAATTATCACAGCGTAATAAAGATCCACACATCGAACACGAGACAGGAGCCAAACATATATTACGATATTTAAATAAAACATGTGATTATAAATTGCATTATTTAAAGACAGGAAAGTCGATTGAAGGCTATGCAGATGCTGATTGGGGTAGCGACGCTACGGACAGAAAGTCTTATACGGGATATGCTTTCTTTTTGGCAGGTAGCGTATTCTCTTGGCAATCTAAGAAACAAAACACAGTTGCACTCAGCAGTACAGAAGCGGAATACATGGCGATGTCCGCAGCAGCAAAAGAAGCCACATATATAAGAAAACTTATGCAAGAAATCGGGATTGATCCAACGAATAATCCTATAAAAATCAACGGCGATAATTTGGGGGCACAACAATTAATTAAGAATCCTGTATATCACTCCCGCAGCAAGCATATTGATATAAAATATCATATACGCGAAGTTTTAAATAGTAGACAAATTTCAATTCATTACGTTCCAACAAATGAGATGGTTGCCGATATACTAACGAAAAACTTAGAAAAATGTAATCATCATAAATTTGTTAAACTTTTGGGATTAGAATAATACATAAACATATTTGGGCTGTTACTGTTGCAGTTAATATTGTGTTGAGGAGGAGTGTTGAAAGTACTTGCAACACAAACTACTTGTTGTAATTATTATATTCTAATCATTGTATATTTCTTGTGATTTGTCTTATAAAGAAAATTTATTTTTCTTTCTGAATAAACGATTCTTCCGAACAAAAACGTTTCTACATTTAAATTATAAACTTTAACAAAAACAAATTAAAAATTTAACATCTGCTATTTTATGACTCATTTTTAACTATCGTGGAACTTCCTACCATTATTTTTGTTTTGTTTTCGTAAGCATCTTGATACCTACTTATGTATATGGTGAAATCTAATGAACGTAACATATACACAATATTAAAAATATATATGTACATAATATATCTGTGCATATTATGCATATCACATTACATACATATTTACTACATTCGTACTTGCTGTGACTTGTTTTTGCTGCATACCTCTGTAAGAGAAACCCTACCCATGTACCTGCATTAGCGAGAAACTGGGATTAGTTAGAAACCTCTATAAACCAGAATGAGATTGTGCAGGGTAAGCTTGAATTTATTTCCATCTGATTAACATTTTGTACACCTACCTTCGATAAAGTAGAGGATATATCTTGCATATCCTTCAGCATTAAGTTAATCAATAAATCACTTCGACTACCTTGATTAACAATTTTGCACCATAAAGTAATGACATCGTATATTTTCCCATTTAAACGCCTAAAAAAAATTTATTTAATATCAGTTATTGCTAAATGTAAAAGTTTAACTTACATATAAGTTTTTTTTTGTTCAATTACGATTGTATGTGTACTAAGTTTAAGCATATCTCCCAAAATCATCCATATTTGTTTATAGTTCTTCCTTAAATTGCTTTTCAATCTAAAAATATATACACAATTAAGTATAGCATTACTATAATTTCATTTCTGCTTACGTTATCATTAAAGCCTTCAAAATTTGTAACAGAATGAAATAAAATTCAGGTAGGAGTAGATTACGCATCATACCAATAATTGTTTTTTTTCTGTTTGTGAATAAATGAACAACGTTCAAGGCACCTTTTATAATTCCAAAGATTTTGTTTGTGTTGACAGGTTTTTCACTTAAAAATGGTTCCCTTTTTAAAAAGAATAATTAAGTCAATTATTTAAAAATTAAGTAACTCATTAATTTACCGTAATGTCACAATAAAATATACCGCCACATTTTTAAAGCGTATGAAAACTTGTGAAATTCTTTTTATTGGATCATCACAAAGTTGCAACATGGGAATATTCAAAGGTTCGCAATTAATAGGTTCAATCACTGGATAATTTAATACTCCTAAAAATGAGTCCGACAACGTTTGTAACATATCTAAGAGTCCTTCTTGATACGTCTTCCAAAGATCCTTCACTGCTATTCTATTCGAACCATATTTCGATATAGAAAGCAGATGATGATAACATTTAGCAGCACTTTCCATTACATTATGATTGGGGGAATCCATAAATTGAGACACAAAATCTTTAACTATGCCACTACTTTGAACACTATATTCAGGGTAAAATTGTAACAGAATAACCATAATACGAAGAACCGCCAAATTATTTGCAGGAGTGTAACAATTTTGACTTATTATTTCAAGAATATTCTTGACGTAATTGCAACCAAAAATTTTGCGAGATTCCTCTGAAGTGTAAGCCGACTTAGCAAGTACGCCTAGAAAAAAATGTTTTGATCAAAACTTAATTTACACCAATCAAATTATAAAATATACCAAGAATTGCAAGTAGTTGGGTGGCATCCCGACTCTCTTTGCATGACACATATAGCTTTAAAAGTATTGAAGTCCAAAGGCAAGTTTTTTTATTCGTCTTTTCATTGTAGATCCCATTTAGTAACCGAAGCACTAATGAATAATTTCCAGAATTTCGCATAGAGGAACATACGACTTTTTCCAAGGCAACCTGTTTTTTAAATAAAAGGATCAATAACAAGCAACAAAGTTGAAGTCAACTACAGGTAGGGTAGGGCTGAGTTTGATTAATTGAACAATACATTAACAGATTCAACATTCATTCGGTTCGGTCATTCGGTTAAACCGTAAATCATTATATTGCATATTGGGCGCCTAATATTCACTATTTTATTCGATAACTTTAAGATACTTTGAAGGTAATTTAATGACACAATTCTTGTAAGCCCCTGCAGTATTTATTTTCCGATTTCTTCCCGAGTCCTCCTGATTAAAAAATATACAGGGTTATAGGTACCGCAAACGCTTAGTTTACGAGATATTCGACCTTAAAGTTCAAAAATTCGCAAAATTCGAACATTTCAAGAAGCTATTTACCACGTTAAACCCACTTTATTCACATTTTTCTCTTCAAATTAATTAAATTGCACTATAATCTTTTGAATAAATCCACATTTTACACTTTTAGCAGGTTTTTTATTTAAAAAATCTCTATTTTAAAAATTACATTTTACACTCGTTTGAACCTCATTTGTTTACCAAAAATTATGAAGAAATGGAGCGCTGACATGTGATGACAAGGCAATTCGCTGAAATTCCTCTTTTTCGCAAAAATTCCTCTATTCATGCATATGGATACTTTCTTTTTTAAATTTATTAAGCAAATAAGTAATATTATATACATGTATTAGTGATATTATATGATAATATTATATATACATACATATGTATAAGTAATATTATATAATAATGTTACGTAATAAAGTGTAAGGTTACAGTACAGTACGAAAACTCAAATTTTGTTTCAATATGAGTGCATGATAACCGTAAAATATAACCAATAATAATTTTATGATAAAGTAAATTTTTTTTGGTTTTTATATCTATCAGCGATTTCCATTTATTTTTTATGATACATTGGTTTGTATTTTAGGTGAAGATATATATATTATTATATTTAAAATATGAGTTTTGGATATAAAGTGGTTATATTTTACGGTTATCATGCACTCATATGGAAACAAAATTTGAGTTTTGGATATAAAGTAGTTATATTTTTTGGTTATTATGCACTCAAACTCATATTTTAAATAAAATATATATATCATCACCTAATATACAAACCAATGTATCATAAAAAATAAATGGAAATCGCTGACAGAAATAATAATCAAAATTTATCAATTTTATACCGAAAACTTAAATTTTGTTTGAATATGAGTGCATAATAACCAAAGAATATAACCACTTTCACCACTTTATAACAAAAAGTCAATATATTTTTTTATTTTTAACGCAGAAAGGAGTCTTACGCGAAAGTACTTCAGTATTCGCTCGGCCGAAGGCCGCCAACGCAGAAAAGAGTACTACGCGATATTACTTCAGTCACCCCGGGTATTCGCTCGGCCAGGGTTATTGTCTGAGAGCCCGGCCGAAGGCCCCCAACGCAGAAAGGAGTACAACGCGAAAGTACTTCAGTCACCCCGGGTATTTGCTCGGCCAGAGTTATTTTTTTAGAGCGCGGCCGAAGGCCGCCAACGCAGAAAGGAGTACTACGCGATAGTACTTCCGTCACCCCGGGTATTCGCTCTGCCAGGGTTATTTTTTTAGAGCGCGGCCGAAGGCCGCCAACGCAGAAAGGAGTACTACTCAAAAGTACTTCAGTCACCCCGGGTATTCGCTCAGCCAAAGTTATTTTTAGTTAGGAGTACTACGTGATAGTACTTCAGTCACCCCGGGTATTCGCTTGGCCAGGGTTATTTTTTTACAGCGCGGCCGAAGGCCGCCAACGCAGAAAGGAGTACTACGCGCTATTACTTCAGTCACCCCGGGTATTCACTCGGCCAGGGTTATTGTCTGAGAGTCCGGCCGAAGGCCGCCAACGCAGAAAGGAGTACTACGCGAAAGTACTTCAGTCACCCCGGATATTCGCTCGGCCAGGGTTATTTTTTTGGAGCGCGGCCGAAGGCCGCCAACGCAGAAAGAAGTACTACGCGAAAGTACTTCAGTCACCCCGGGTATTCGCTCGGCCAGGGTTATTTTTTTAGAGCCCGGCCAAAGGCCGCCAACGCAGAAAGGAGTACTACGCGAAAGTACTTCAGTCACCCCGGGTATTCGCTCGACCAGGGTTATTTTTTTTAAAGAGCGGCCAAAGGCCGCCAACGCAGAAAGGAGTACTTCGCGAAAGTACTTCAGTCACATAAATTACGTATTACACAAAAAAGAATCACACGATAAAACAAACAAAGAAAAATTGTTAAAAATCCTACATATTTACTGTTTAAGATGTGGCAAGGCCTCATAATTGTAAACAATCTAACGTTTTCAACGATGGGTGTGCGAAGTGATTTTTAAATTAATAAATTTAGGTAAAATATAGCAAAATAAAAGTAAAATGTAAGCTTATTTCAAAGCTTAGAGTGTGTATTTAAATATACAAAGTAAAAAATGTGAAAAAATTTTGTGAAACATAAAGAAATAACATGTTTTCTTAGTGCAAATTTTTGAACTTTTAATCGTGAATATTTTAAAAAATATTAGTAATTTTTACATTATTTTTGGATATTCCTCCTCTGGAGAAGCTCCCCTATCCGTACATACCCCCATTTATACGGAATTTCGGTGTTTTTACCCCTCCGCCAAAGTAATCGGAATCGTGCCCTATTTACCATGACCTGACTTTTTTTTTTGGTTAACTGCTATGGCATCCATATATTGACCTTCTTTTTGTATCCAGCTTTCACTCCAAAACAGAGGAAGAGGGAGGATTCTAGCACTGAGCTCTCTTACTGTGTGCTCAGAGTAAGTCAAACACTGTCTGTCCCCACAACCGATAACATCGACCAACTTCATTATTGTAGTCGTTCAGATGTCTGAATATAGCGGAATGAAAACTCCAAAGCCGAGGAATTTATAAGGGAGGGAACCTTTGTCCCGATTATGTCAGGATGGAACCATGGTGAGATAGTCAAAATTGATATAACCGCCTTATCAAATTTATGCTTTGTCTATTCATGATCAATACTTAGGAGTATTAAAGTATCACTATATACTAACGTTCTCAGGTGCCCAAGAGGAATCATTATTGGCTCCGCATCGACATTTTAACCAAACTTAACTTATTTTAATGATACTTTACGGATTTAGCTCCTGGCCAATAGAAACAGTGCTTAAATTACATGCTTTCTACAATTGGTCTTCCAGAACTGCGTCTTTGACAAAAAAATGACCGGAGCGGAATCGACTAAACAAACATTGCCCATAATTGGCTGTTACATTATCAGAACTACATTTTCAGCCGCCTTGTTCAAATACATATACCGTAATCTGATCACAATTATGCAACATGAGTTTCAGATTGCTAAAACCATACAGTTATGTGAAAAATAATAAGGGCAGTGGTATGCAGTTAATGAAATTAAAGATTATCTTGAAATGTGGGGGAATCAACGGCAATTAACTAATCAAATTAATTGAGAACAAACTAAAAATAAGTTTTTTTTTTCAATTTTACCCATTTTTTTTTTGCAAACACTTGTATTTTATTTGCATTTGTTTTCAATTTTGCGATGTTAACATGTGAATAAAATAAGGACACTTCGTAGTTTACTATAAAAATACCATAGGGGTATTCTCTTGCTCTTGCAATATTGCAGATTGCAAAAATACTATACCGAAATATACAAGAGCACGAGAGCACCCATTGCAGAATCTAGTGATATATGAACGGCTGATTCGGTGAATTTATTGTGAATGACTATTATGCAAAACTTTTGTGAAGTGAACAGTTTAACAACGCTCAATCCATTAGGCAATTTTCAGTAGAAATGCAGTTAGCTATAACCTTATATCGTTTGGGTTCATCGGGTGAAAGTGCGGCGATTCGGAAAGTAGCTACACTGTTTGGTGTAGTAGATGGTGAATCGCTTTACAAGATTACAAAGAGAGTATTTTCGTCAATTTTGGAGTTAAAATCTAGATATATCACTTGGCCAGATACCAATGAAAGACAAAATATTGTTAAAACAACGTACAATGAGTTGCCGCATTGCATAGGGTATATTGATGGTACTGAATTGAAACTTGCAGAAGCACCAGTTGTTAACCATTCGGCTTATTTTTCAAAAAGCCGAATCTATTCCATAAAGGCACAAGTTGTATGTGATTAACAGTTAAGGATTCGGCATGTAGTAGTGGGACACTTTGGTAGTGTACACGATGCTCGCATGTTTCGTACTAGTGCTCTCTCCACTCAGGAAGGCTCACTATTTTCTTCTTCTCAATGGCTAGCAGGAGATTCTGCTTATCCATTGCAGACCACTCCTATCACGCCATTTCGAACAAATTCACAACAAATGGACTATTCAAAGCGTAATGCATTCAACTTGCGTCATAGCAGATATCGCGTGAGGATTGAGCATTGCTTTGGGATTCTAAAAGAACGCTTTGGCAGCCTCAAAGAATTAAGAACACATATTCAGGACGAACAAAGTCATGTTCCAACTGGATTATTGTTTAACATCTTCAGAGCTACTTCTAACGATATTGAATACGTAGACAGTATAGTTGTCGATAACGACGAAGAATCAGATGAATTTCCTTCACATAAAAATGGCCGCCGAATAACTGAGGCAAAAGCCAAGCGCATATCTTTGTACACAATAATGTTTGGTGATCAATAAAACGTTAATTAGTAATATATGTATGTTATACTACTGGTATTAGGTATACCAACTCTATTTTTGATATAACTATTTATATAAGTTCATACTTACGAAACCTAAAGAAATAATCTAACTGCCATGAATAATCATAAATAAATACAAATGTTATTTAGTATATTTAATTGTTTTTATTTTCATATTTTTTTCAATTTCATACATAGCCAATCTTTCTTTCATTTCTAATTCTAACATTTTGAATTTTACCTCAGTTTCTATTTTTTTCAACTCTATGTCTAATTTTTTTGACTCAATGTCTAACTTTTTTTCTTGAACTTTGTTTTCCTCCTCGAATTATATTTATCAAACTCTAGTTTTTTCGCTTCCATAGCAATTTTTTCTGCTTGGATAGCCGCCAATTGTCCAACGGATGATTTCGGAGGACGAATTGACCGTTTTCATGTTGATACCGGTGCGATCGGAGATGCGGCATTTGATGGCGCAGCAGGTACACATTCTTCCAGGAATTCTGCTTCGAATTCTGGTGCAGGACTAACCGGACATAACTGAGGCGAAGGAAGGTTGCTTTCAACCAGTAACGGTGGCGTGGCCGGCAACCGCTTTTCAAATATTTCCCTCAGCTGGACGTAGTATGGACACATTTTAGCAATTTTTGCTTAAATTAGTAAAAAAAATGTTTTATTTACAATAAATTTAAAATATCTGTATAATACTAACCTTCGATAGTTCTGCCGCCTGCTTCATCTTGTAGTCCTGCACCCGTTGACGCGAGCCAGTCATTGGCTTTACGGTACTGCGCCTTCAAATGTCGGACCTTCCACAGCACCAGATCTCATGAGACATCCAACTGCGAGTTATGTAAAAATCGTTTATAAAACAATTGCGCAGTTGGAGCCTGAAATAATAGAAAACCGAATTAAATAAAAAATTTAAAAAAAAAAACGTATCAACTCACCTCAACTTCCGCCTCTTCCATTAAAAACTCTATTATAGAGTGCACCTCACTCTCCTTCCACTACTTGTTGGGCTGCTGCCTTTTCCTCTTCGCCGAGGGCGCAACTTCGCTGTTCATATTTGTGGAAAACTGTAAAAATTCTTTAGAAATTAAAAAGAAATTTTAAAATCTGTTTAAAACTTACCTTTCTCAACAATTTAACGACGTAATATGTCTTTATGTAAAATGGCAACTACAAAAGGGTTGCAATTATATTTTTGCGTGACATTGCACGCAAATATACATAGGTTTTGGTCTGACATATTTTACAGCCCTTGCAAATATTTTTCTGCGTGTGTTTGTTGTTGTGCCGTTGTAAATCTGCAATTCTTGCACCGTGCACCGGGTTTTGCAAGAGCAAGAGAATACCCCTCATATTATATAAAAAAGTAACTGGTTTTCATTCAATTGTGATAATATAAATTTCTAAGTAGTTTAATATTTTGTTGAAAATCGATGGTTGTTTAGAACTTATCGACACCGCTTCGGCATAAAATCAACCAGATTTAGGCAGACGAAACCCGAAATTGCATTCGAAGAATTTTGAAAAGTTGAAAAAGCTCTTCATTATTACTTGGGCACTTTTTTCTGAACGACTCTTTCACTGTATTCAACAAATTTTTAATGGATATTAGATCGGGGGACTAGGGTGGCCACTCCTTTATTGACCCTAAACCAATCTTTTGTATACTTAGCCGTGTTTTTTTCTCGTTGTCCTGCATAAATATCCACCTAAGTGGCATATTATCTTCAGCGTTCTATAGCATAAATTGCTATTGCCACACAATCAGTTGCCTTCATAGTTCCCTTTATCCTATGCAGTTAGCCCAGACAATTGTATGAAAACGATCCCCAAACCATAATGTTTCCGCCAACATGTTTAACGGTCTTTATCGTATACATAGGGTTATGGGCTGCATTATTCGGTATTTTTACATAATGAATGCCTCAATCAGAATTAAATAAGTTGACTTTTGTTTCCTCAAGCCCGAAAATGTTACGTTTGTTATTTAGGCCAAAGGACATATCCTTCAGCACACTTAAGCCTTTGTTGTACGGTCAACATAGGCCCTTTTCTCGTGCTTCGGCTCTTCAGATTTTCCTTTATAAGTACTTTGCGGTTAGCTGATGATCATATTTTATAAGCTTTGACGAAATAAATGGATTTTTCTTAACACAACACTCTATATTTTTTTGACAAACAATGCTAATTTTGACTTCCTGCCGCGTGTTTCAATCTGGGGAACCCATTTTACTGCTTGTCCAACCAGTGTTTTGGAAGCATTCAGTAAATTCGCTACTTTTCTGTACAAATTTCATTGTTTCAATAAATATTTAATATGTTCTCGAGTTTTCGGATCGCAGTACTTATCCTTTCACATATCGATGCAATCAAAAGAAAAACAGGATTTTAATTGATTTATATTAAAACTAAAAGAATTATTTTTGCCTTCTCTCTGCAGAAAACACGTTTTAGTAAAACGATTTTCGTTATTGTTTTTAAAAAGCACACTGTCCTTATTAAATCGCACAACTGCTTGCGAGGTTTGTTAAGAACAAAATGGCTATTTACGAAATGTGTGCAAACACTTTGTATTTGTGTAACAGAATCTGTTTTTTTATAAATAAGGAGTGTTAAAAAATGCCGTTAACTGACGGAAATTTTAATGATCTACTTCAATTTTATTCTTGTCTCGTTTTTATGCATCTCTGTCCTTATTATTTTTCACATAACTGTATACTGAAAAAGTAATGGACATCTTTTTGAAGACTTATTCATAATTAAAATTGCTGAATTTATGAAGTTTATATAAAAAAAACTGGGCACGATCCCGATTACTTTGGCGGAGGGGTAAAAAACCGAATTTCCGTATAAATGGGGTATGTGCGGATAGGGGACCTTCTCCAGAGAAGAAATATCCAAAAATAATATAAAAATAACTTTTATTTTTTAAAATATTCACGATTAAAAGTTCAAACATTTGCACTAATAACACATGGTATTTCTCTATGTTTCACTGAATTTTTTCACGTTTTTCACTCTGTATATTTAAATATACACTCTAAACATTGAAATAAGTTCACATTTCACTTTTATTTTGGTATATTTTACCTAAATTTATTAATTGAAAAATCACTTAGCACACTCATCGTTGAAAAGGTTAGATTGTTTACAATTATGAGGAAAACAAGCCTTGCCACATCTTAAACAGCAACTATGTAGGATTTTTAAGAATTTTTCTTTGTTTGCTTTTTCGCGTGATTCTTTTTTCTATATTAACTATAAAAAAATTCTTTCTACATATGTATATGTGTAATATGTGATTTATGTGACTGAAATACTTTCGCGTGGTACTCCTTTCTGCGTTGGTGGCCTTCGGCCGCGCTTTAAAAAATAGCCCTGGTCGAGCGAATACCCGGGGTGACTGAAGTATTTTCGCATAGTACTCCTTTCTGCGTTAAAATAAAAAAAACATATTGAGTTTCGTTATAAAGTGGTTATATTTTTTGGTTATCTTGCACTGATATTGAAGCAAAATTTGAGGTTTCGTTATAAAATGGTTAAATTTTGGTTATTATATCTGTCAGCGCTTTCCATTTATTTTTGTAATACTTTTTTTATATATTAGGTGACAATATACATATATAATATTATCATATAATATTATTATATAATATTATCATATAATATTATTATATAATATTATTATATAATATTACTATATAATATTACTTATTTCTTTATTAAATTAAATAAAGAACACATCCACATGAATGGATAGAGGAATATTTGGGAAAAAAGGCATTTCAGCGAATTTCCTTATTATCACATGGCAGCGTAATTTTTCGTCGTAATTTTTAGCACACACATGATGTTCACTACGAGTGTAAAATGTAATTTTTAAAATAAAGATTTCTTGGGTAAAAAGACTGTGTAAAATGTGGATTTATTTAAAAGTTTATAGTTTAATTTAATTAATTTGAAATGAAAAATGTGAGTAAAGTGTGTTTAATGTGGTAAAATAGCTTGTTGAAATGTTCGAATTTTGGCAATTTTTGAACTTTAAGGTCGAATATCTCGTAAACTAAGCGTTTGCGGTACCTATAACCCTATATATATTTTTTAATCAGGAGGACTTCCTCTTTCAACGGTACCTTCAAATCGCGGCGCCAAAGAAATCGGAATTGTGCCAAAAACTGATTAAAAATATTGAGTATGTACGTTTTAGAAGAGCAAAGAGTATGGACTGATAGAGGAGGTTCTCCAGATTAAGAATATAAATCAAACTTCTACTGACTTATGTATTTTGAGGTAACTTTCCGTTCAATTCTATTTACTCAGATAATAACAAAAGGTAGCATACTCACAAATAATCAGTGATACCATATCTACATATTTTGCAAACGAACCAAAAGAAATAAAGAACAAATATCACATTTTGGGTAACAGACAAAACTATTAACAAAATACATTTGACGGGTAAATTTTAGAATAGCATCCCCGGATTTCGGGGTTAAAATGGGTATGTACGGATAGAGGAGGTCCTCCAGATTACGAAAATATATACATATAGCTGCCGCTGACTTATGCTTTTGAGATATTTGCATTCAAAGTTCAAAAATTCAACTATTTAAAATGCGTGTTTCTCCCATTTACAATGCATTTTATAGTTATATTTTTAACTTTTATATCCACTAACACTTCACTAATTCCTTTCTAAACATTTATTTTATATTAAATAGTGCAAAAGTAACATTTATCCAACATTTAACTTTTGTTCAATTATTTGTGTTCACACAATAACATAGGGTTGCATTCTAACTAATAATCAGTGCTACCTTACGTTCATGTTTTAGAGAAGAACTAAATGAAATAAAGAATACAAATAATACCCCAATGACAGGAAATATATAACACATTAATTTTCCGCATACAATTCCTTTAAGCATTGGAGGCCTTCGGCCGCCCTTCAAAAACATAACCCTCGGTCGGACCAACACCTGGGCTTGCTCAGTTCTTTTGCGTTGAACTCCTTTTTTGGTGGGGAGCCTTCGGCCGCGCCTCAAAAAAAAATAACCCTGGCCGATCCAGCACCGGGATTTATAAAGATAATGAGAATTCTGAAAGGTTTTACATTACTCATCACACGATAATGAATTTAGTTATGACCCCAGAATCTTTCTTTTTTCTTATCTTTATTCCGTTACAACATATGGTAACACTAATGTTTTGATTGTTTACAACAATTTTCTTATTTTATGAATAAATGGATTTTTGCTAAAGTTTGATAAGGAATTAAAGTTATTTTTGCACTATTTATTATTAAATAAATGATTAGAAACGAATTAGTGAAGTGCTAGTGGATATTAAAGTTAACAATATAAGTGTAAAATGCATTATAAATCGGAGAAAGACGCATTTTAAATAGTTGATTTTTTGAACTTTAAATACAAATATCTCAAAAACCATAAGTCAGCGGCAACTATATACTAAATATATATATTCTTCCCATTCCCATTTTAACCCCGGGGGGTGCTATTCTAAGTCGCTGCCCATTTAACAATGAAATACAACGTAACCTAAGATTAACCATTGTTTCAACACATTTGCTTAAAATATTTTAAAATCGATGTGAGAATATTTTTTCAATGAATCTACAAACAAATTATGAAACTGGCTTCATACCATTATTGGCCTTTTGTTAAGAGTGTTAAAATGTATAATTTATACTATCAACAAAATAACAATCACAGATTAACAACGCTTTTAACACACATACTTAAATACCTTAAGGTCAATGTCAGAATACTCTTCTAATGAATCCACGAATAAATTAAGAAACTTGCTTCCTACTATTTCTTCAAACAACTTCATACTTTCGTTCATATTCATTTATGTATTAGAAACTTTGCCGTAATGTGACTTCTACAAACCAAAAGTGTTTAACATGTTATATGGAATATCGATCAAATATATCGACAATTTATCCACATGCAATGTTTCAGAAATCGATATATGTACGAGCCTATTTGAAGTGAAAGCATACCTAGCAATAAGGGTTTCCGTTAGCAAGCGGGTAAGCGACTTATTATTGTTCACTTTTGCAAACGTTGAACTATATTCTCTTGTTCTACTTAAATTATATAGATTTGTTACATTTTTTTGTTAAGAATGAATACAGAAGGTGCGCCAATTCACAATCGTCTTTCTCAATAAATTGACCGAATCAGCCGTTCATATATCACTAGATTCTGCAATGGGTTTACTCTTTTAACTTCGTCCGTTCATATATCACTAGATTCTGTAATGGGTGCTCTCTTGGTCTTGGATATTTCGGTATAGGATCTTTGCATTTTGTGTCATCGTGCAATCTTTCACGAGTAAGAAAATCCGCTTATTTGCTAGTATTGGTCAGAAAGTGGGAAAAAAGAAACACATCGCCATTTGTTGTTAAATGATTTTCTCGCTCTAACTAATGGCATATACGGCATGCTGTCTTGTTCTAACAGGATAGGAAGATTCACATGCTCTTGCAAAACCCTTGCACGATGCAGGAATTGCCGATTTTTTCCACCTAATGCAACGGCACAACAACAAACACACGCAGAATATTATTGCAAGGGCTATAAAATATGTTAGACCAAAACCCATGTTTACTTCCGTGCAATTACACGTAAAAATATAATTGCAACCCTGTGCTAGCTGTCATTTTACTTATATACATATTTTGACGTTAAATTGTTGAGGAAGGTAAATTTTAAATAGAATTTACAATTTCTATTTAAATTATAAAGATTTGTTACGGTTTTTTTTAGTTAGTGTTATTGTTAGCAGTTTGTTACCTTTAACGTATAATCATGTTAGCAGTAATAAGCATATCTGCTACCTCGATTTGTTACTTCTAACAAATTCAATTCCTTTAAATAAAATTTAGTATTTTTTATATTACATTAAAATCATATTTACTTAAGCTAATTACTAAAATCAAACTTGGCGGCGAAGAACTGATAAAGATCATGCATCAGCTTCTTTGTAAAATATGGTCGGACGAAAGCATGCCCAACGATTGAAATTTAAGTGTGCTCTGCCCAATCCACAAAAAGGAAAACCCGTTTTTGTTTTTTAATACTTAAGTTGTAAGGAAGCTTTTTACTGCCCCTGCTTTTTACACGTATAAGTTGCTGAGGTATACTCGTCGTGTCCAGGGTTCGTTACATTAAATTTGTAAACATTGGGGCTCTTCTGCGAATCGTACTTTATTTTTTTTGTATTATAATTTTAATTAAATTTACAAAATTTTCTCTTGCGTTCTAATGTCGGCGCCCAAGGAAATTGCTGTCATGGTAACGGGTGTCACTTCATCTGCATGTCTGGTTTCTCAATCTTCTTGTGTTTCTAAAAGTTGCGTGGTTTTCCCGTTGTATTGTGAACAATAGGGTGTGCCTTTATGGGTTGTATGGACTAAATTCTTTATAGATATTTAGTTCTTACAAAGTACCGTCACTATGAAATTATGCCCTTAAATTCGTGTGACATAATTTATGGATGGCCCCTTATCAGTGTGGCTTTAGACCTGGCAAATCAACAACCGACCAGATACTCACTATGCGCCAAATCTTGGAAAAGACCCGTTAAAAGAGAATAGACACACATCACCTCTTTGTCGATTTCAAAGCTACTTTCGACAGCGCGATAAGGGGCTGCCTTTATGCCGCGATGTCTGAATTTGGTATCCCCGCAAAACTAATACGGTTGTGTAAACTGACGTTGAGCAACATCAAAAGCTCCGTCAGGATTGGGAAGGACCTCTCCGAGCTGTTCGATACCAAACGAGGTTTCAGGCAGGGCGACTCCCTATCGTGCGACTTCTTCAACCTGCTGCTAGAGAAAATAATTCGAGCTGCAGAACAGAATCGAGCAGGTACAATCTTTTATAAGAGTGTATAGCTGCTGTCGTATGCCGATGATATTGATGTCAACGGCCTCAACACCCGCGCCGTTAGTTCTGCTTTCTCCATACTGGACAAAGAAGCAAAGCTAATGGGTCTGGCAGTAAACCAGGACAAGAAAAATATCTCTTGTCGTCAAACAAAGAGTCTTCGCACTCGCGTCTTGGTTCTCACGTCGCTTTTGACAACGTCCGGAGTGTTTTACGTGGGCACCTGCTGACGACAGCCTTACTCCACGGCGCTCAAAAGCACAGCGGATCAAATCAATGCGTTGATCAGCGCCCTGAGAATGCTAAGCATTTTCAGTACCAATTGGCAGTGTGGAATGGACACACTAACCAACTTGGTAGGGTTCGAGGCCCATCTAAAACCTCTGCCGTGCTTTGGGTCTGGCACCCGGTTGCAATGCAACTCATCATTCAACTGACAAAGTCAGTTCTTCCCGCGATTTGGGTTTTAACCACAACCACCACGATATTCCCCGAGGGGCCAGTCCGCATGAGCAGGTTGGAGTTACCTCCAAGGGCTCTTGCTCCCCGTGGTACCAGAATTAAGTCTCCGGTCAGACCTCGTAGCCGAAACTACTACCAGTTGAGCTTCCATACGGCTCTGGACTGGTGGGCAGGGGTTGGACCCCATACACAAATCACTTACACATACCAATCATACAGAAACTAACCCTAACTTCCAGCTAACCGCCTTCGCCGCTTAAATAGTTCACGCGCAAACGACCCTAACTGTTCGGTATTCCGACTAGTGGAGATCACACCACTAACATCTAATTGTCCATCAGTCCAGCTAATCCCCATACCACCCAAATCCCTAATGTCCGAGTACATCGGGCACTCCGCAATCAAATGCGACCAATTTTCCGACCCTGCCCCACAAAAACACCCCGACGTATCCGAAAGGTGACTCTGATGCAAAAATGCATTCAGAGGCCCATGCCCCGTAAGCAGGAAACCCAGACTCAGACATAATCTGAAATCTGGGTTATCTTCAACGAACCCCACGTCCCGAATGTACTCGTACGTCACTCGGCCGTTAGGACTATTGTCCCAACGTTTTTGCCACCTACACCTGATCCTATCATCTAGGAGCCTCTTGCTCCCTAGATATCCCTCCCTCTCCACATCATCGTCGGAAATCCAGTCATTCCGCAGCAATGACACACTCAAGCCACTTCTTAACCTGAATGCAACAGCACGCTGTATGACAATCAGGTCAAGAGGGGGAGCACCTAACAAGACTTGCATCGCATTCGTTGAGACGGTGCGACATACAGGCAAACATGCAACGCTGGATTGAGAGGAGTTTTTGAGACCGCCGGACAGTCGTGGCTGTCTCCCACCATACAGGGGCTCCATAAGTGGCACAGGCCACAAACAACCCACGATATATGGTGCGGACAGCACGACGTCCGAGACCCCAATCGCTCCTCAAAATCCGTCATATTTTTCCTACAGTTGCCTGCAGTCGCTCCTTCACATTCGCCAAGTGTGGAGTAAAACACATCCTTTCACTCATGGTCAGTCCCAGATATTTGACTTGTGTCACATATCTGATGCTGACCCCATTCACATGGACAATCGGTGACAATCTGCCCTTAAGCAGCATTGTCACCCTTTTTTCCCTCGATATGTCCACCCCCACACCTAAACCCCAAGAATTAACAATCTCTAAGAGATCTTCTCCCGCCCGCTCTAATTCAGACCTCGAGCGACTTTCAACCATAAGAAGAAGGTCGTCCGCATACGCACAACACTTACATAGTGGCTCGAGCTGCCCAAGCAGAGTGTCCATCATAAGGTTCCAAATGTATGGACCACAGATGGAACCCTGCGGGCAGCCACGAACCACTCCAATCTCCACACTCCCATTCATGCCAACAAGAGAGGCCTTTCTGTCCGAAAAATAACTCCGCCAAAGAGTAATTTCCGGACAGCCAAGCTCCTCCAGCCGTTGCACCACTCGATCCCAGCTTAGGTAGTCAAACGCCCCCTTGAATTAAACAAATATGCCGAGGACATACTTGCTGACATTCTCCCTAACGACATTCTGGACATAGAACCACGCATCCTCTATACTGCGTCCTTTCCTGAACCCAAACTGTCTATCCGACCACATACCCCGCGTTAGCTCCTGAAGCCGTTCCACCATGACTCTTTCCAGCACTTTTCCAAGTACTGGAAGGAGACTGATGCCCCGATAAGATCGGGGATCGCTCCTGACCTTATCAGGGAACTTCAGGAAAGGAACAACCCTAGCACTTTTCCACTCGCGTGGAAAGTATCCCTCCCAGACGCACTTATCATAAATGGCCTCCACGTATTCCGGAATGAACTTCCATAAGCTTTTACATACCTCTCCGTTCAACCCATCAAAACCTGGGGACCGTTTGAACCTAACCAGGCCAAAGGCGTACCCCAACACCCCATCATCTAATGGGGGGACAGGCACCTCTTATGCTTGAGCTACCTGCACCTCCGACCTAGGAAAGAACGCACCTAGCAGAACCCCCGCACACTCTCTCCACGGCGATAACAAGGTGTCACCGACGCGAATAGAGGTGACATCCTCCCTCCTACGACCCCGGCAGATCCTGACCCCGGGGGTCGTTTCTATTTTCCCTAACAAAGCTCCTCCACTCCTCTTCCTTGATTTTCACCAACATCTCTTTGTATTCCCTATCCGCACAACTAAATTCGTACCTAAGCTGGGACAGCCTATCAGAATTGGACCGTCGGGCGCGTTGAAATTTTCGCCTCAATCGCCCGACAGTCCTCCCATTCAAGGTTAGCTCACGGGTCCACCATTTAATTTTACTAACTTTAGAACAATCATACCTTCGAAAAACCCTATCATTAACCCCCCAAACAACCTCATAGAGACGAGCAATCTGCTCGTCAACCCCCAACTCCTCAAATTCACTAAGCGGTATACCGGATACCGCTTCCCTAACCGAGAGTCCATATTGGTTCCAGTCAGTACCAGTGGTACCCTATCGCCGCAATGGACTCTCATAAGGCAAGGGAGGGGATTGAGGGGTAACCATATTTGAATCAAATTATGGTCACTCAATCCCCACCCTCCCTTAACCTCCCATCTAACGCTAAAAGCCCTACTTGCTGCCTCATTCATAAGCGTCACGTCAATGACGCCCTCAGGCCCATCGAACGTATACCATTCTTTCGGCTCATTCAAAATGTGGAGGCTTTTAGCCACCACCCATTCGCTTAATGCCTCGCCTCGACTGTGGCTTTGGTATCCAGACGAATGCCGGGATACCTTACTAAACCACATCGAGGACGAGGCATTCGCATCCAGCCCTAGGATAAATGGACTGCTACTCGCAAGTAGTAGCAGCTTATCCATGTAGCCCAGGTAGGGCTCTAGGGGCTCGCTATATTTACAATAAATTTGTACTAGCAAAAATCATCCTACCGAACTCCCCTTCTACAGCTACTCATATACCCAGTTGTGAAGAATCCACAACTACGCAATCGTAGCGTGGATTATTCACAACTATTGCAGCGTTATCTCTAAGGTCAGTGAAGACCTTAAAACCCCCAGGAAGACCCTGAACCACACCATTGGTGGCGTGGGGCTCCTGGAGTAGAGCAATACTGCACCCACCCTCTACCATGCAACCCCCCAACTCGCACATTACGGCAAAAGAGCCCTGACAGTTGAGCTGAATAAACCCCCCCATCAGTGTCTGCCGAGGGCACGCTCAATAATGCCACAATATATAGGGCAGACAGCTGACATCATCATGATCCCGATGATCAAATCCCATGCAACGGAAGCAGCCAGCGACGGGGCTATCCGGTCGCACCGGGAAGAAGAACCTTTTTATGTAGCACTGACCTTTCTCCAAGAGGGCGGACATCAACTTGTCCGTACCCACCAGGACGACGTTGGTGCTACCGTCAGCGGTCACCTTCCATGGACGACTGACCATCCTCACGTCAGTCCTCTGGGACGCAGGGCTGAAATCCTTGAGGTTCAGCCGGAGTAGTTCCTCCATGAATTCCTCATGGGGGATCTCCGTATGGACCCCCTGGACCACCACCCGACGACCCAATTTCCGGTTGACAGAGACGTCCAACCCCATCTCTCCGAATTTTTTGTTACTCGCCACTCTCTCTCTCTCAAGAACAGAGGGAGTGCGACTAACCGCCCCTCCACCCTTGATTGGTCGCACTTCGTGGATCCTCACACCAAGTGAGGGTCCCACCTCCTTGACCACTTTATTAATAACTTCCTTAGAGGAAGTTGCGGGCCCCTTACTCCTGACCACGACCGACCAGGTCTCCACAGGCTGCGGCATCTACCTGACCGCGAAGGTGGACATTCTCGGTTATAACCGTCATGAGGAGCGCCTCATACTTTGAGGCAAGCTCCATCAGCACCTTAGTGGTCCCAGCATCGAAATTTCTGGTATCGAATACCAGATCGTTAAGCTCCCCCGTTATTAGCTTGGCAGCCGCAACATGGCTGACTGCCCCACCCCCAACAACCACAGCTCCCTAGAAAGAACCCACATTGCTTTTTTATTCCCACTCGAGACACGAGTGCCCGCTTTCATAGCGCCCTCCTTCGCGACGCCTCTTTTGCCCACAGTACTAGCCGGATGGGCCACGCTCCCACTACCGCTCCCTCCGTCATTGCGTGACGACCCCATACGCGCAATCACTTTCTCGGTGGTGGCCACGATGGCACTCCCACCACAACACCCGCTCCCTCCCTCGATACCCCGTACGTTACGCGGCGACCCAGCACGCGTAACCGCCTTCTCAGCGGAGGCCACGTTGGCACTCCCGCTCCCTCCCTCGCTTCCGCCATCATGACGCGGCGACCCCAAACGCGCTTAACTCCGCGGTGGAGACCTTACCGTCGTTCCCGTCGCTTCCACCTCGACGACTGTGGAAGCGGCAGATTCTCCGCTTCCAGCGAGGACCTTCGTCTTCCTCTTCCGTTCTCGAGGCATCTCGCTTCCCAACTTACCCTTCAGTCAGACTGATCCGCTGGCGTACCACTAGCGTAGAAGGTTCACGGACAGAAAGACTCTGGAGCAGCTGCTCTCCAGGTGCGTGCGTCTGAACGCGCTGAAAAGTGCAACCCACGCAAGGGCCGGCTCAATAACAGCGACCACCCAAGCGGTCGATTATGGCGTGCTCGTTGGCCGACGGCCGGACAAGTCCCCGTAACGGTCCGGAGTCGACCGATGTGGCGCTGTACCGAATCGCACCGTGGGCTAAAAGGTAACGCTGTTACGACCGTTGGCCCTTACAGGAGTCGCAATCTCCAACGCTGGACAGACGCTTGCACCCTTTGGGCAATCCTGTCCAGACTCTTCTGACACCAAACCAACTACCGCCAGATGCTCGGCACAGAACTACTGACAGGCAGTCTAGTCAGCAAGAGTGCCAACAACACGGAGCTACACTGAAACCGTGCGAAGCTTCCGCCAATAACAACAACGTGGATGACCACGTTGTTCGTATGTACAGTAGTAATAATTAAATTACTTACCGCTGTATTACTCCGAATAGCGACGATGTGGCACACAAAAATGCACAAAATTGCACAAAAATGTGTAACCGCACAAAAACACTCGCGGTCACCGATCCTCACTACTCGCGATCGCACCAACAATTCCACCGAACCGCTACGCACACGCGCCAGGCAATAACGGTGCCAACTAATCGCGTAAACAAATAACCGCACAAAAGGAAATCGAAAAAACACTCTGAAAAATATCGCAACGATGCGCACGCACGTCTATGTCACTGTTGACAGTCATAACTTTGAAGTTGTAGATAGTTTCGTATATTTGGGAACCAGCATCAACACTGCCAACAATGTCAGCCTGGAAATCCAACGCAAGATAACTCTTGCCAACAGGTGCTACTTCCGACTGAGTAGGCATTTGAAAAGTAAAGTCCTCTCTCCAAGAACAAAAGCCAAACTCTATAAGTCGCCCACAATTCCCGTCCTGTTATATGATGCAGAGGCTTGGACGATGTCAACAACTGATGAGTCGCCGTTACGAGTTTTCGAGAAAAATATTTTTCGGAAGATTTATGATCCTTCGCGCATTGGCAACGGCGAATATTGCATTCAGTGGAATGATGAACTGAATGAGATATACGACGACATTGATATAATTCAGCTAATTAAAAGACAGCGGCTACTCTGGCTAGGTGATGTCGTCCGAATGGATTAGAACGCTTCAGATCTGAAAGTATTCAACGCAGTACCCGCCGCTAGGTACCTCGAATTCGCGCCAAATTGTGAAAAGAAGAAACGACTGGCGTACTTTTGTAAGTAGCCGCTGTCTTTTAATTAGCTGAATTATATCAATGTCGTCGTATATCTCATACTCATCGTTCCATCGAATGAAATATTCGCCGTTGCCAATGCGCGAAGAATCATAAATCTTCCGCAAAACCTTTTTCTCGAACATGTTTAAATCTGACTCATCAGAAGATGTCGTCCATGAGATAGATATATACTAAAGGTTACGATATTGCACTGCGACCTACGGTCTATTGTGGGGAAAAATTTAGTATACCGTCCCAGGATTTCGGGGATAAAATGGATTTGGTCGGATAGAGCAGATTCTCCAGATCAAGAATATATATAGTTATAGCCGCAGAAAGCTTACAGTTTCGAGATATTCGCGTTTAAAGTTTAAAATTAGCAATATTTTAATTGCATATTTTCTATATATAAAAATAGTTTTGTACTTATATTTTTTCACTTTTATATACACTAACACATCACTAATTCATTTGTACATATGTATTTATTTTATATAATATAGTGTAAAAATAGCTTTTATTATACATTTAACTCATTGTTGAATTGATTATTTAAGAATAACAAATGAATTACAAACTGTCAAATAATCAGTGTTACCTTATCGACATCATTTGTAAAATATTTAAAAGAAGTAAAATAAACAGATTATACCCCAAATACGAGAATCAACATCCTATAAAAACCATAACCCTGGTCGGTCAAACATCGGGGTGTATCAGATTTTTTTCGCGTTGATCTCGCTTTTTGCATGGGCGGCGTTCGGCCGCGCTTCAAAAAAAATAACCCTGCTCGGACAAACACCGGAGTGTACCAAATTATTTTTGAGTTGAACTCCTTTTTAAGTGGGTGGCGTTCGGCAGCGCTTCAAAAAAATACCCTTGTCGATCCAATACCGGGCGTATACATTTTTTTCCTCTCGTAGAACTCATTTTTACATATTACATATTATTATACATTTACAACATGGGGCAACGTACGACTCACTCCACTCACGTGTGGTGCACAGGCCGGAACACGCCGGTTAAGTGCAGGAATTGCACTTAACTGATGTAACGTTCCGACGTATGACGGTCTGACACACGGAACAGACTGTGCGAGGAAGGGATGAAAGTTCGGAGGGGGACAAGGCAGAGTGGGAGCTATGTTGCCTGTTTGAGCTCCAGGGGACCGTGGAGGTCCTTTGTTGGCCGCTCGGGGTGAGTAGCGGCGCAGCGCGCGAACTATGTGCAGATTGCACAGCCGTAGAGGCTAGTGTCGCAGTATTGCGTAGGCAACATGAGGCCACGTAACTCGTGGTCCACTCCCTGAGAGTCTTAAAGCCTGAGCAGGTCTTAAGATGGCTCCATCCATTGCCTGTATTACACCTGACTGAGGTGGAGTTTGGATGGAGCCTTTTTGCGCAAACGCAGCAGAAAAATTCCTCCGGGCCTGGGTTGGACTCAATGCCAGCACGAGTCAGGAGGATACGGAGCAACCCTGCTGCAAAGCATTGCTCCAATGATGACAAACACAAATTAACACTCACCGATCCAAACAGGGTCAGATCGCCGAAAAAACAGCCCTTGGTCGGATGAAATCTGAGTCAATTCCGGTGCGTAGAACCGGCTGTCGTGGGAATGTTAAGACCTCGGAGCGTACGCACATCTTAAACACTGGAGACGCTTCTTACGCCAATCACAACATGATCGATCTGGCTGGTGACGTTTCGATCCCGAGAAAGTCAGGTAGCTTGATGAATTTTCCTTTACGGGAATCTAGTAATTCAAATAACTTTATATCGGTCCCCGGCCAAATCGATCAGCCTCAACCCATTTGGGTATGGTTCATCATGGAGTCTGAATTTACCGACCGTTGTGCCTAAGATATTTACTTTCCCCACCCTGGCGTAAAAGTCGCGGCAATGTCATTTTTGTTCGTATCCCATAATTGACGTGGATTTGAAGGCTGATATGTCGAAATGATCTTCGCGAAAAAAGTGCGAACTTCAGTGGCATACGAAGTAGCTATCGCATCGTCCATCGTTTGATTCCAGCGATTATCATGTTCCAGCAATAGCAATTGCTGGCATGCTTCTCAAAAAGTTGCACACACAGTACCATTCACAATACGCAATGACTCAAATGAAGTTGAACCACGTACATTAATCAGCAACCGAAGGTAGAAGCAATCGGCGTTTTTCGGGTTTGTATAAATTAGTCCTATTGCATTAGTTGAGAACACACCTGGATGCTCATCTACTACTTGGCCTTGCTTTCTGCGTAACCATTTCTTCGACGATACATTCCATGTATAATATCAAGGCATTTCCGAATAGAGGAATGTGTTTCCGCTGGCTGTACTGTATTATCTGGGTTGAAATACACTCTTTGGCCTTCTCCAAATGAACTACCAGATTCACAACAGTCGGAAAACGTTCATGAATTGCAAAAGTAAATATCTTACAAAACGCTTCATTGCCAGTACACGTATAGACCCATTTGATATTTGCTGATTTCATCTCGTTCAAGACCAATAACTGACATTATGCTTTCTTTGGTGACGTACTTGCAAACGTATTTGATCGATTTCACTAAACTGCAATACTCAACATTGATATGAGTTTTAAATGTGACGTTGAGGATAATGGCGAATATGGTACGATCCATGTGTTGTCAACTTCGATATTCACTCCTATACATTTTTTTTTCAATATTATTTTATTTATAGGATCTGTTTTTTTAAAGCCTAATAATAAGTTATAAAATCTTAAATCTATTTAAAAATAAAAAAAACTATACAGGCTCAAGCAAGTGATTGAGCTGTTTTGGTGATACGTTGCTCCTAAGTACGCAGGCATATCTCTTCTTTTAATGCGTGTTTGATAGCAGGAATGTACCAACGCATTAGCCAAAGGTTTGGGCGATCTCGGAGTTTAGATATATAATTCTGCTATCTTCTACTTCTTTCTTTACCATAAAAATACCAAGGTCTTTATGGATATTTTCATTACGCATGTACCATGGTGAACCCGTGATTGTTCGAAGCATTTTCGATTGGAACCTTTGTATTATATCAATATTAGTTGCACAGGTCATACCCCACAGTTGAATGCCATACATCCAAATCCGCTTTATATCTAGGCTAAGTTTGGAGTTTTTATTTAAAATCCAATTTAAATTTGCAGCTCTTATCTTAACACATGTTACTAGAGATGTGTTTTCTCCACGAGAGCTTTCTATCTAGGTGAATACCAAGATAAGTTACTTTGTTCGCTTGGGGTACTAAAATATATAATAATATATAAATATAATATAATAATAATAAAAATGTATAATATATAAATATATAAATTGAATGCTGAATGTTCTGCCATTGTCGTCTGGTGAGCGACGCCGATATAGTGGATATCCATTATTTTCAGTTTGGGTTTCCGAAAGAAAAGCACGAAGATAATATTTCATGCATCTATTGTCAGATATGCAAGGTCTATATTGGTTTTCACCACTTCGTATAATTCTGGATCAGGAATTTCCGCAGAAATGATTTCATCAATTTGATCTGGTGTAACCACCATCCACCATCCAAAGAAGAATGTGTGCGTGCGGCAAACCCCTGTTTTGCCACTCAACAGAGTACATCCAGCATCTAATAGCACCATATATAATACATTGTTTCAAGATGAAGTCCTTCAAACATTGTAGCTGTTGTTTGAAAAGTACTCTCACATCGCGACAATTTTGATAGTTGATCACGGTTCAATAATTTCGTAATCTATAGTATGGCCATTTTGCATTGCAAATGAATGTAACTAACAAATCCGCCCGTCTATAATTCCGCACGTACATATGTCATCGCATCCTGTGAGTACTCGTGCATATGCTTTGGTCAAAAAAACGCCGACCGATATTCGTGGCATTTCGAAAAATTTAAAAAAAAAAAACTGGTGCGTGGAGTACCTACGCGCGGAAGAAGTGAATCTTCTTAGTGATATTCCAAGAAATGCATATCATTTTGTATGAAATGCATTCATGCATTCATACAAAATTAAACTCATATCATAATTATGTTTACTTGTCAATATTGAATTGCTGAGGGCAAAACGTAAAAGCATACATACATACATACTTATGTATATGCATACATACATTGCACATACAAGCGATTCCCGGGTTGAAAGCAAAAATTTAAACAAGCAAAACGAAATTCTTTACATTCGTTGGGAGTGTAATCATGGGCATGCATATATATATTTATGTCTCTTCATATTCTTTGCTTGGGCATACATGCCACATCATCATATGCCGAAAATACATATATTTATTTCTCTTCATATTCTCTGTTTGAGTATGGGGAGAACTGTTAAAAATGTTAACATTTCAAAGCATGAATTCTTTGGTAGTGAGGTGAATTCCTTACTACAAATCTAACAAATGTTCGCTGTCGAAAATGCACCTTCTCTATGCTTTAAGTTCTCTGGTTGAACAAGATTGAATTCTGCATGATGGTTCGATTGGGCGGCTAACAGAGCTGATAGAATTGTAGTAAGGAATTCACCATTCTTTCTGCTATTTAGCAGAAATGAGCACGTTCAATGGCAGAAATATATGTATGTAAAACGACTGAATTCATGCTTGAATGCTTAAAGAGAAATGCTTCAAAGAAAAACATACAAAGTCACACAGAGGATGTAAAAAAGCATTCTCTGAGTCACATATGCGTGATTATTTTTCGTTAAAATAAGCATTACCGGCAATCACCTTGGAAATTCAAAGGAACCTTTTTTTTTAAATTAAAGTTGAAGCGGATGAACGTATATGCGCTCGGATCGAAAACAAAAGAGAGGCTGGCGCCATCCGTCGGTGCCTTTTGTTGATTATGTTCTGGTGTCCTCGTGTGTGGTGTGAAGGTATGGTGTAGATGATGATGCGGTGGGCATCATGCCGATGTGTTGAGAATGGGGTGTGTGGTGTGGGAGGAAAATATGATGCGCATGATGCCAATATGTTGAGTATGGTGCGTGTAGTGTGGGTTGAAGGTATGGTGTGTATGTGTGATGTGTAGCTGTGTTATATTAATAGGGGGGCTCAGAAGCTCACTTAGCCATCCAGGCTCCCCTAAACGACTGTTTAGCCTAGAAGGCGCTGCAGCTGTTGCAGCGTTGCCACAATGCTGCTCAGCCCCGTAGATCGACGAGGTGGTGGTCCAAGCTGCCGACGCCGCAACGAGGTTCCGCTTCGCTAGGGTGCGCCACGAGCTGCGGATTGGAATCGGGGTATGCGGCCGCGATGGATGGGTGGCCGATTCACTTCGCGTGCCGCGCTGCGATGTAGCAGCGTGTGATGCGGCCTGTGGCATATTTGGCACAGCCCTCGTGACTCACACGCTGCAGTCACATGTGTATGCGACAGGCAGTTATGGCAATGCCCGTGGGACTGGGCACCCGTGGGACCCCGAAATATGCCACAATGGTGCAGGCGATGTGGGCGCCAACAGATGGGGCACCTTAGGGTCTCCGAAGTCCGTGATGAGTGTGGTGGTGGTCGAGTGCCACCACGAGGTGCGGATTGAAGGACCGCTGCAGGCGCGGTTGCCGGTACGGGTGCCGGCGTTGTTACAACCACAGTTCGGGGCGCTGGTGAGGGCCCGGTGCGTGGCGCATTGGTAGCCCGAGCGGTTGGCGTGGTTGAAACTGGCGTATCTACCTCCATAGTAATCTGTATAGAGAAGATTATTGGTTATAAATTTATCATACAATGAGTTTTGAGCCATCGTGCCACGATATGTGGCATGAATTGGTCGTCGTATTGAGCGACCGTTTTGTTAGTTTTCGACGGTTTATTATTTTTTAGCGGTTTGTTATTAGCGTATTTCTCGTTTTAGTATTTAATTTAGTGATTTTATTATATCGCGATATTATCGGTTCGGTTTTTTAGGTTTTCGGATTCGCGGTAGTCTGTGGTTGGTAAAAAGCACAGCTTCACGAGCGGTCTGGTTAGTGTTCCGTTTTGCGTACGGAGATCCACTACCCGTATGTGACCGTCGGAGCCATAATGTAGCTTTTCTATGCGGCCTAGCCGCCACTCGGTAGGGGGTAGACAATCATCGTGAATGAGGACACAGTCTCCAAGTTTAGGCGCTTGTTCAGGAGTCTTCCAGCGGTATCTTTTGTGGAGATCCTTTACGTATTCGTCCTTCCAACGGTGGCTGAAATCATGATGGAGAATCTTAATTCGTTCCCATCGATTTAATAGGGATAGCGACTCCACGCCTGGCTCAGGAATGGCCAGGATGGGTGCTCCCTTTAGAAAATGGCCTGGAGTTAAGGCGGTGAAATCTGAGGGGTCTTGCGATAATACGGTGAGTGGCCGTGAATTGAGAACGGCTTCAATTCGATTTAATAACGTCGTGAACTCTTCGTAATTGAATTTATAATTTCCAGCTACCCTTTTGAAATGGGATTTGAAGCTTTTTACAGCTGATTCCCATAAACCGCCCATATGAGGAGCGCTTGGGGGTATGGAATGCCAATTTATACCTTGAGGGGCGTACTTTTGTACGATGTCGGGTGACACTTGTCTTAAAAAATCCACAAATTGCTTTTCTGTGGCTCGTTGAGCTCCAATAAAGGTTTTGCCATTATCGCTCATGTTTTTCGAAGGGTAGCCACTCGAGCGACGAAGCGAGCAAATGCCGCGAGAAAAGCCTCCGTCGTCAGATTACTACATAGCTCAAGATGTACTGCCTTTGTCGTGAAACATACAAAGACAGCCACATAGCCTTTCATGAGAGTGGGAGACTTTAACAAGGACGCCTTTACCTGGAAAGGCTCAGCAAAATCAACACCTGTTGTGGTGAAAGGCAGAGCGAAATTGGAGCGTTCAGGTGGAAGTGCTGCCATAATCTGGGTTCGCATTTTCTGCTTATGCATAGTGCAGATCAGAGAGCTGCAACGAGTATGATAAAATCAAAACAAACAGTCGTGCCAAAAACACAATCAAATCAATTCAGTTCAGCATAGACAACATTGTTAATCAATTCGTGTATCTGCCAGCGTCAACTGACCTGATGCAACACGAACAATCTGTTCTTCGGCAATCACGATCGTGTAAACGTATGGCTGGCTTCGGTTGCAATCGTATCATGTCACTGATTTGAGTCATGTGTGGCAAAAAATGTATCAGCTTTGAAAATGTGCGCGTGTTACAAATTTTCGAAGCGTAAACAATGGAAATTGCGTCGAATACGTATGTACATATATACATACATATATACATACATTTGTTGTATGTATGTATGTACTCGATGGAATTTCCATTTTACATATAACATATATATATACATACATAAGTAATATTTTTTATTAACAAAAATAGGTTTTATTAGAATAGCTTTAAATTACATTAAACAATACTTTGATTGAAGACCAACAATTACGACTTCTCGAGTCGGATGATGAAATGAGAGTGTGACGTGACAAACGCGATTTTACAAATGGTGCCGCTTAATGTGCGGGACCGCTTTCAATGGCGAAAATGCTGAATTGAAGCATGTTGGCAATGTTGCATTCAATGCTTTTGCTGGCAAAAGTCTCCAATGAAACATTAGGATATGTCACTCCTCCCATCTTAAAATAATGCAATGTCCTCATTGCAATTTTTCTTTGTTTACAAGTTAAAGTTTTTAAATAGAATTCTTATAATATTTAAAGATGTTTTTAGCATACAAAAATGATTAAGTAATAATGAATAAGTAAAAAGGAATGATAAGATTGATAAGATATAATTTTCAATTCTTAGATTTAGTTTTAGTTGGTTTTCTTTTTTCTTTTAAATTGGTTTTTATATTTTCTTACATTTTGACTTTTAAACTTTACAATATGATGTTCGCAATCTTCTTCAGTTTTAATAAGACTAACTTTTTTGTATGGATTACTAAGTTTATCTAATCTCTTCCTCGAAACTTCTGCGTTTACAAAGTTTGTGTCAATGTCTTTTTCTTGACGGTTTTTATTTACATTATTTATTCTTTTTTCTTTAATAATTTGAGGATCTTGTTTTGGTGACTCTTTATTAAAAAAGATTGTATATGGAACTTCATTGGTAGTAGAGTGAACAATTATATGGTTATAAGTGAAAAGTGTTTGTTCAATTTCTAAATATTTTAGCTCTTTATCACCTGAAGTGTTGATTATTCTAAGTTTTTCATTCAAAGTTTTATGTAGTCTTTCAATGTCACCTATACCAGTTTTACCGGTTGTTACTTCTACTTTTATATTTAATGAATTACACCATTGTTTAATGTTTATATTATTTAAACCTTGGTCTTGATCGAACTTAGAGTATAAATCGATACATGTTAAATAATATTCATTATTCCATTTCCAAAAATCTATAAAATATTTTTCTCTTATTTTGTAAATTGGCGGTGTAATTTTGAACGGCATTTTGTTAGAAATATGATCGTTCTTACAATGATTACACAGTTCACATTCGTTTATTATTTTGGTGTTTTCCTTAAGATAATTGGGGTAATAATACTGTAATTTAAAACATTTTGCAACCTTCTCTATACCTTGATGAAGTCCACTTAAATGGATTTCAAATACTTTACTTTTAAAATTTGCAAAATCTGTAATGTTTTCTAATTCTTTAGTACACCGATAAATCTTGTTGCGACTTGTTGTTATTAGTGTCTTATAAACGTTTTGAAATTGTATAAAATCAGTATCAGTATCAGCATAAAAATTGTTGTATTATTTTTTAATAAATGGATTTTAATTATATCTTTAATATAATCTGTAGTTAATTCTTTGTATGTAATTACAATTAGGTTATTAAAAAAAACTTTCGTTATTGTGGTTGAGTTATTACCATCTCTTATTAATTTAATTTGATTTTTGAATACATTTAATGGTCGCTCTGTTATCTTAATAAAACTTTCGGAATCTTCATCGGCAGAATGAACAGTGTCTACGTTAGATTCAGATTCTTCATTTAAAAAGCATTCCGTAATTTTAATACGAGAAAGAGCGTCTGCTACACGATTTTCTTTACCTGATATGTATTTTACGTCAAAGTCATACTCATTAAGCCGAATCTTCCATCTTTGTAACTTGGAGTTTGGTTCCCTTAAGTTGTGGAGCCATTGCAATGGTCTATGATCACTATTTATTATAAATTTCCTGCCGTATAAATATGGTCTAAAATATTTAGTAGCCCAAACCATGGCTAAAAGTTCTTTCTCAGTAGTTGAGTAGTGCAGCTCATGTTCATTGAGTGTGCGACTAGCAAAACAAATTGGATGTCCCTGTTGACTTAACACTGCCCCTAATGCCACATTTGACGCATCAGTCGTCAATGCAAATATTTTCTCATAATTTGGATATGCCAGAATTGGATCATTAGTAATTAAGATTTTTATAGTGTTTATAGCTTCCACGAATTTCTCATCTGAGCTATTTATTTTACTGTCTTTTTTAAGACAGTTAGTCAAAGGTTTAGTTATTTCAGAAAAGTTTTGAATAAATTTACGATAAAATCCCGCCAAACCAAAAAATTGTTTTATTTCTTTTTCCGTTTTAGGAACGGGATAATTTAAAATTGCTTTAATTTTATTAGGGTTAGGCTTAATACCTTCTGGCGTTATGATATGACCAAGAAATTCGGTTTCTTTTTTGAAAAACTCGCTTTCACCCATCTGAATTTTCAGATTTGCTTCGTTTAATTTATGAAAAACGCTGTCTAGAGATTCTATGTGTTCCTGTAATGACGTACTGAATACTACAATGTCGTCTAAGTAAACCATACAATCTTTCCCTATTAAACCATCTAAAACCGTATTCATCAGTCTCTGGAAGGTGGCTGGAGCATTTTTAAGCCCAAATGGCATTCTTAAAAATTCAAAATGTCCGCTCTGAGTAGAGAAAGCTGTTTTTTTCCTATCTGCCGGATCCATTTCTATTTGATGGAAGCCTTGCGCTAAGTCTATTGTTGAAAAATACATACACCTACCTAGTTTTTCGAGAATTTCATCCATGTTTGGGATGGGATACTTATCATCGATAGTAATACTATTGAGCTTGCGAAAATCGACAACAATCCTCCACTTCTTTTTACCTGAAGCATCTGACTTCTTTGGTACCACCCAGATTGGTGCTGAATATGGGGAATTACTATGAGAAATGATTTGATTTTCGAGCATTTATTTTATTTGTTTGTTTACTTCTGATTTATGATTTTCAGGATATCTATACGACTTTACATATATTGGATCTTCATGAACCGTTTTAATTCTATGTTTTATTTTATGAGTAAAGGTGAGTTTGTCCCCTTCTTTATAAAATATATTTTCAAATTTATTTAAAAGTTCTTTTAATTTATTTAACTCTTCTGAATTTAAATGTTCAAGTCTGAGTTTACTATCTTTAGTGTTATGATTTTCGTTCATATTTAATTCTTGAAGGCAATTATCAAATTTTACAGAATTTGATTTATTCTTGAAAAAGTTATACCGAACACCATTCATATGTATCGTATTTTTTTCCAGATCGATTTTAGCTTTAAGTAGCTTAAGTATATTACAACCAAGTAAACCATCGTAGTTATTCGAAAAATCATAAACGAAAAATTTCAGTTTTTTTATATGTTCATCGCTAAACAATTCTTGGGTTTCATTTAGACAAACTTTTCCTATTGCTGTTGTTAATGTTATTGGCTGAACATAAATAATGTTTTCGTTGGATATTCCAGGCTTTATTAAACTAACTGATGAACCTGTGTCGACTAAAAATTTATAATATTTTTTATTAAATTTCAATTCAATTGTGGGGGGCCTTCCGAGGCTGTTAAGTGAAAATTTACCTCATCTTGCTCCATTGGTTCAGGATAGCCAAAGCGTCTTAATCGAGATTGGTTTGACCCATGAATTTTATCTTGTTTTAAATTATTTAAGTTTCTATTAGTATAAATGTTTGCAGAATTGAAAGGTGTATGCCTAACTTGTGAGAAATGATTATTCTTGTTGATTGCTATGTTCATTGAAAAATGGTTTATTTTTATAATAATTATTTTGATTGGACAATGGGTAATTTTTTGAAAAAGTGTTGTAATTGGAACGAACTGGAAATTGATTCGTATTGGTTGCAAAATATTCTATATTACTATTATTATTGTTATTCATATAATTAGGTAGTTTCGAATTTGCGTTAGTTCTTTGAATTGTTTTTTGTTTAGAGAATTGTTTATTATTTTCATAAACATCGTTTTCTTTTAATATTTGGATTGCTGACTTAAGGTCGGTAGCAAGATTTGCGTTTATTAACGCAGTTAAATAGTTTGGCAATTCTCTTTTTAATGTTTTCAAACTTATCTTATATAATTCATTATACAAAAATATTTTAGTTGAACAAATTTCATTTTTTAGTTTGATAACATCCTTTACTTTACAAACTTCTAAATTAATCTCTTCGCATAGTAGCTTAACATTGTTTTTAAATTTAATATTGCTTATTTCTAAGATTAGTGTTGAAACTGCCGTGTGTTCGCCGAATTCATCTATAAGTAACTGCCTCAGCGTTATCCAATCTGGTGGTTGCTCTCGCCTAACCACGTCCAATGCAGCGCCTCTGAGTATTTTTATAACACAGTGTAGATAGAATACTTTCCGATATAACAGGAGACTGTGGCATGATCGCGTCGACCCCTTGAATAAAGAGTGCTAAGTAGTTTCGATCACCATCAAATGGTTGAATGAGTTTGATGTTTTGAATCGCCATTTCTCTGGTTTCGCGCTCCATTTTGTTGTTTGCCTCTTTAATTTTAATTGATTTCAAAATTTGGCTTAGTTCGTCCACTTCTTCTTCCATAAACTGTCTGCTTTGGTTTTATTCACCTTCGTTTGTAATGTTGCCTTTGGACTTTTGATTTTGTTTCACCAAGTAGGTAGTCACACTTACGACATTCCGCATTCGATTGTGGAATAGAGTTTTTGTTGAATAATTTATCGTATATTAATTATTTTGATTTTATTTTATTCCGTTTTTTGTTTTATTCTTTTTTTTATGTGTTCTATTTTATTTTTATTTTTAACGTATTGTGATATTTTTGTTCCACTGTTCGATCGTAACTTAGTTCGTTTTGTTTGTTACGATAATTTTTTCGTTTTCTTCGCTTCGACGTTACACTTTTACGTTCTCGTTGTTAAACTATTCGTTTTGTTCTTTACGATATTTTTTCTTCACTTTTCACGTCTTTCTTTTACGTTGGCTATACACTCTCTATGTTAAACAATTTAGTTTTATTTGTTACAATCATTTGTTCTTTACGATATTTTTTCTTCACTTTTCACGTCTTTCTTTTACGTTGGCTATACACTCTCTATGTTAAACAATTTAGTTTTATTTGTTACAATCATTTGTTCTTTACGATATTTTTTCTTCACCTTTCACGTTTTTTTTTACGTTGGCTACACACTCTCTATGTTAAACAATTTAGTTTTATTTGTTACGATAATTTGTTTTTTACGATATTTTTTCTTTTTCTTCGCTTCGACGTTCCTTAACTGCACGCTGTTTTAGAGTTACCGAATGTTTAATTCACGATGTTAAAGTTTTGATCTTTTTATTTTATGCGATAAAAAATTTTCCTCACGATTTAAACGTTCTCTTTCACTTTTTCACTCCCACGATGTTTAGGGTTATCAAATGTTTATTTTACGATGTTTAAGTTTTAATGAAATTGTTTTTTTTTACGATATACATTCTTTTCCACGATGTTAAACGATATCTTTCACTTTTCCACTTCCACGTGCTTTCACTAACAGGTTGTTCCGAGTCACCGAATGCACGATGTTAAGGTTTTAATCTTTTTGCCTTGTACGATAAACCAAAAACTGTTTTTTTCATTAAATCCGATCTTCCTGTTCCATAGCATGTAAACTTTTCCTTCACGAGTTTTTATTTTTTTTTTTATTTTTTTTTTTCACTACATATATTGTGTTTTTACTAGCTTCAAAAGCTATTTTATTTAAAATATATCAAAATTAGTTATTTTATTTTTTTTTTTTTTTAGATTATTTTTTGTTACACGGTTGTGTGTATTTTAGAAACAAAAAAAAGGTATTTTAGACGAATAGGTTCTTTTATTTAGGATCTTTTGCGCAGATCCTACCGACTGCGCCAGTAATATTTTTTATTAACAAAAATAGGTTTTATTAGAATAGCTTTAAATTACATTAAACAATACTTTGAGTGAAGACCAACAATTATGACTTCTCGAGTCGGATGATGAAATGAGAGTGTGACGTGACAAACGCGATTTTACAAATGGTGCCGCTGAATGTGCGGGACCGCTTTCAATGGCGAAAATGCTGAATTGAAGCATGTTGGCAATGTTGCATTCGATGCTTTTGCTGGCAAAAGTCTCCAATGAAACATTAGGATATGTCACTCATACATGTGTATACAAACATATGTAGTTGAAATACAAACCGAACGCTGTCGATAATTTTAATCATTGAAGCATGAGTTTGCATCACTTTGGGTATTTTCAGCTGATACGAACGTTCATAAACAAATCAGGCATAAGCCGATCGCTAGTGATACAAAGTTATTCTCTATCGCTGATTTGAAGAAAACAGTTCGCTTCGTGTACATGAACTGAACTGGCAGAATCAGACAGAGTAACGGATCAGTACTTAATTATAAACAAAAATTTATTACTCGTTGCAGTTCTCTGGTGCATATCTTGCACATGAAAATGCAATTCTTTATTTGGGGCTTAAGTCGGGGGATATAATACTCCTGACGTACCATATGTTGCATGAGGCGATGTTCTGCGTGTAGCATTAAGATGTGGATGTAATGGAGGAATAATGTGGCAAATGGGGACCTCTCTGGAATTATTATGGGGTGGCATTCATTGTATGTTAGGCTCGAATTAGCGAGCCGACCATTGGCACGAAGCAGACCTTTCGTGTCCAGAAAGGGGTTTAGAACTAAGAGTGAGCTCTTTTTATCAATCGGCTTCGATTCTCTTAGTAGTGATATATCGCGGCAGAAGTAGCGCGCTTGTGTATATGCTATTAGTGCGACCTTTGCCTTTTATAACTCTAGGGGCGTCACTGTGTTGCATGGGAAATTATGTGATCCTTTTACTTTGCTTTTGAGTTGCTCGATAAATTTGAACATATGAGCAACTACTCTGAGAGCTCTTGGAAACGATGAAAATCTTTGAAGGATGTCGGTATCATCCAATAATGTGTGAAAGGTGGCGATTTTTCGACCTTCTGGTGCGATAATGTTGCGCATGGGGATTGTGGCCAGGAATCAGGAGATTCTATCAACCATCGGGGGCCATTTCGGAATCGAACCACATATATAGTTTGCATTTTGTCATGTTTAAATGCATTTGCACCATGGCTACTAATTTGGAAAGTAGTAGTGCGCCACATAACTCAAGTCGTGGGAGACTTATAGTTTTTAAAGGTGCCACCTTTGCTTTTGCTACTAATAAGTGGCTTGTGGTCGTGGTGTCACTTTGAGTGCGCACATAGATAGTAACGCAGTATGCCTTTTCTGAGGCGTCACATAAGCCATGTAATTCGACTTTGTGTTCGGGGGAGTAGTTTACCCATCGTGGAATTTGTATCTGAGAAATATAATTCAGATTGTTTGCGAACTGGGACCATTTTTCTAAGCGAAGAAGTTTCACTTGTTCGTCCCAGTCAGTTCCGTCTAGCCATAATTCCTGTATTAAGATTTTCGCTTGGATCATAATTGGCGAAAGCCATCCTGCGGGGTCGAAAAGTTTTGCCACCGAGGATAAAATCTGTCTTTTCGTTATGGCTGATAATGCGGATATGGACTCAGTCGTGTATGAGAACTGGTCCGATAACTCATTCTATTGGATGCCTAGTGATTTTGTTGTACTTTCCTTTTCGAATATAAAGAAGTTAGTGTCCAACAAATTTTCGTTTGGAATATTTTTGAGTATATTTGGGTGATTTGCCGTAATATTTTTTAAAGGAAACCCTGCGGATTTGAGGGCTTTTGTTACCTGTGATAAGGCCTCGTATGCTTGTGGAAGGGTGTGACTTCCAGACAGAATATCGTCTACATACGTTTGAGTTTTCAACACTTCAGTTGCCAGAGGAAATTCTGACTTTGTGTTGTCTGCCAATTCGTGGAGTGTTCGAATAGCTAGATATGGTGCACAGTTAACGCCAAATATAACCGTTTTTAGTTTGAAGTCGCGTAAAGGACTGGTGCGGGATCTTCGGAACATAATACGTTGAAAATCTTGGTCGTCTTTATGTACGACTATTTGCCGATAAATTTTTTCAACGTCCCCATTGAATACGTATTTGAATACACGCCAGTTTAATATCAGAAGCATTAAATCTGGTTTTAGTGTGGGTCACCTAAATACGATATCATTTAGGGAATTCCCTAACTAGTGGTTTTCGAGGCATTAAAAACAACTCTTACTTTTGTTGTTTTTTGTCTGGCTTCACTGCTGCGTGATGTGGCAGATAAAAGGAGCAGTATTTGCCGTTGACGATTTTCTCCCCAGGGGTTACTTCCTCCATATGATCTAAATGGAGGTATTCTTCTAACATACCATCATACTCTGATTTGAGTTCACCTTTTTTAAGAATGTTTCTTTCCATACTTAGAAACTGCTGTATTGCAGAGGTGCGAGAGTGACCTAAGGCGAGTGTGTTAGGAAACTGTTGCTTAAGTGGTAGTCGTACGACGTACCGACCGTTTTCTGATCTAGCAGTTGTGGCTTTGTAAAAATCCTCACAATACTGATCTTCAGGGGTTGTGAGGATATGGGGGGGAGTTCTTCTAATTCCCAAAATTTTCTCAATACCTTCGAGTATTTTCTGTGGTATGAGATCGCTGCCTAATAGAAGATCTATTTGAGCGGGGGTGTTGCAGTTTGGGTCTGCTAGCTTTAGGTGTGAAACCTTTTGCCAATGCTTGCTATTTATATGATAGCTTAGTAGCATTTTGGTTAATTGCGGTAAGACAATAGCTTTTGCTTGTATGCGCTTATCCGCTTTGGGGGAAAAGAGGGTAAAGAGGCAGATTTTATTTGAGTTTTGAACAACTCTTTGTGCCCTTTGTGCCCTAGACGCTGTAAATGATCGTTGTGATCCTTGGTCTATAAAGGCTCTGAGTTTAAACAGTTCTCCTCGGTGTTCGATGGAGACGACTGCTGTGGGTAATAGTACCCTACTGTGATTTTCGCTATGTAGCGTTTGGTTTTTTAATGCCTTCACCTTTTAATCCTCACCTTTCTGCAATTTCATATTGGGTAGTAAGAAATTCTTTCATTTGCTGCCACGTTGGGCACTTTCTTCGCGATGAGAGCGATTGCTCCCACAAAAGTAACGATTTTTCTGGTAATGCAGCTGTGCATATATTTACCAGAATGGGGTCCCAGTTATCTGTGGGAATATTCTGTGTCGATAAAACCGACAAACAATTTGAAACAGTGGGTTGAAGCTTTATGAATTCTTCACTGGTTTCTGTCTGAATTTTTGGCAACTTCATTGATATCGACACCTGTTTGTCGACCAATATTCTCTCCTTTTCGTAAGGTGCTTTAAGAGCTTCCCAAGCAAAATTGAAATTTTCGTCATTGAGAGCGAACTGTTTAACGCCTGCTTGACCTTTGGTTTTCTGTCTGAGGTGATACAATTTCTGCGCTTGAAATAATTTAGGATAGTTTATGTACACAGCTGTAAACATGTCCCGGAAGGACGGCCACTGCTCATAACCACCATAAAATATATCTGTGTCGCATACTGGCACTTTAAGATGAATGCCTGAACTTGCCTCATGGGCTTGTCTTTGTGGCAGCTCTACTCTCGGTTGTAGAGTAGGTGCAATTGATTTTATTAGTTTTACCGGTATTAGTTAAACCGGTACCAGAGGGCAGTCTTCATACTAGGGAAGATAGCCAAAGACCAGGCAGCCGGTACCCCAGTTGATGAGGCTGAAACAAAGCGCCTCAAATCTATCGTAGAGGAATATGAAGGCTATCTGAAAAGGAAGCAATCACAACCTCAAGAAGAGAGCAAGCGAGAGAGCACTTCTCAGAAGAGAAATCGCTCCATCAAAGAAGTACCCGGAACTCAGCCCAAAAAACCGAGGCGGAGCGAAGGTGAACACAGCAGCACAACAACGGCAAGGCATTTCTGCGATGTTGCCAGAGACAGGCTGCAGGTGGCCATCATAGACGGAAATTCCTCCTCTCCGAGCACAACGCAGGAGAGATGGGTGGAGATCGACGTCAGATTGTCGAGTATGGTGCTAAGCTATGTACTCGACAATCCTGCGGGTCCTCACCCGGAGTTTGACTCTTCTGAGACCCTCAGGGGCTTTAGGGTCATCAAGTGCGCGGACCAGGCCTCGCTGGATTTCCTGACGGGTAGTGTTGCTAAAATTAGCAACGCCTTTGTAGGCCTCCAATTGAGGCTTATACCCGCCAGGGACATTCCAAAGAGACCTCGTGCTCGCATTTGGTTACCCCCTCTAGAGTCCAGGCGAAAAACTCCTGCGGTGCATTAAGCTGCAGAATAAATCTATACCTCGTATAGATGAGTGGCAGCTAATCAAGGAGGAAAAACCGAATAAAGCAAGCAAGCCAATACTAGTGGCCATTTGTGATGAGTCCATTGAGGCTCTGAAGAAGACTGACTACAAAATCAGCTTCGGAATCCGCAAAGCCAGACTAAAAATATTCCAAGGCGACAAAGCGGCTGACGAAGACGACACGGAAGAGGTCGACGACGCCAGCCAGTTGCTAAAGAATGTGGGCATCGAAGAAACCCGAGATGCCCAATAACATAAGATGCGTGCAGATAAACCTGCAGCACTCGAAGAGTGCTACAGCGAATCTGACAACCCTCGTGAACGAGGGGGGCATCGACATCAGCCTAGTACAGGAGCCCTGGGTCAATGAAGATACCATTAAAGGGCTAAACAGCAGCAACCATAACCTGTTTTACACACGGAACAGAGGTAAACCTAGGGCATGCATTCTTATCAATAAAAGTATAAATGCATTTCTTTGTCCTAATTACAGCACAGCAGATATCACAGTGGTAAAGGTGGAACAGAAGGAAAAGCCCTTCTTCTTGGTCTCGGCCTACTTGGCCCATGACGAAGACATACCACCGGCCCCGCTCACCAGACTAGTAGAGGAGAACAGGAAGGAGGATGTCCTAATAGGGTGTGATGCGAACGCAAGGCACACCGTATGGGGTAGCTCCAGTATAAACACCAGAGGTGAGTCACTCTTGCAGTATATTTTGAATAGTAATCTAAGTATTTGCAACACGGGCGATAAGCCAACTTTTATTTTCCCAAGCTCGGATAGGTTTCCGGGGTGGGAGGAAGTGCTTGACCTTACGCTATCAACAGACACAGACAGTCTCGTTGTGGATAACTGGAGGTTATCCGATGAGCCTTCCATGTCGGATCACTCCTGGATACTTTTCAGCATCCGCGAGATGTACAGTGCACCTCTCACTTACCGGAAACCTAGAAGAACGGCTTGGGGAAAATTTACCAGTATCGCAACAAAATGCCTTGAAAAGGGAGGCAATAAGAGCATCAGAAATCCTGAGGAATTAGATTTAGAAGTAGGGGAGTTGGAAAAAATCCTAACCACAACTTTTAATAAATCTACTCCGCTAACAGTTTTGAAAAAGAGAAAGTCTCTTCCTTGGTGGAACAGTGAACTCAAGAATTTGAGAACACAACTAAGGAAGGCTTTCAATGAGAGTTTTAGAACCAAAATCTGGCAGCCATATAAAGGTATTATAAAAAGAATACAAAAAAAGCAGTCAGGAAAGCTAAAAACGACTCATTGCGATCTTTCTGCACATCGATAGAAAGTTGCACAGAAGCCGCCAGGCTGAGTAAAATGCTATCCAAAGATCATATTAATACTGCCTACATTAGGGCGGAGGGAAGTGATTCGACCTCCTCGGCAAGAGTCTCTGGAGATACTAATCACAACGCACTTCCCCGGGAGTCAGCAAACACCTTCAACGAGGGTTCAATCAGAACCACCGTTGAACGCAGCTGATTATCAAAGCCAAATAATAGACAAAAGCAAAATCAAGTATGCCATAAATAGTTTTGCACCATTTAAAGCGGCAGGTCCTGACGGGATTATGCCCATAATGTTGCAAAAACTGGTAGAACCAATGGTTCAAAGACTTGAAAATATATACAAAGCTAGCATTCAATTATCCTACATCCCAAGAAGTTGGAAAAGAAGTAAAGTTGTGTTCCTTCCGAAACTTGGCAGAAGAATACACGAAAATGCCAAGGATTTTAGACCTATAAGCCTTACCTCCTTTATGCTGAAGGTTCTGGAAAGGCTAATAGATCTACACGTAAGAACAATAATGGCGGAGAAGTTATCGAAGTCCCAACATGCGTACATAAAGGGCCGATCAACCGAAACCGCCCTTCACGAGGTGATAAGTGTAATTGAAAAATGACTACATCACAAACAATACACCATGGCTGCATTTCTAGACATAGAGGGCGCCTTCAACAACATAGAAGTAAATGCGATAATTAATTCTCTGGCACATGGTGGTATAGACGACACTGTGTGCAGATGGATATATCGATGCTTGAGAAAAGGAAGATTATAGCTTCAAACGGCGCTGCAACACAAACAAGCTAGTTGAGGAGAGGAACGCCTCAAGGGGGGGGTCCTCTCTCCGCTTCTATGGGTTGCAGCGCTGAACGAAATACTACTCCAACTAAACGGTGGAGGAGTAAAAGCAGTAGCGTATGCAGACGATATAGTGTTGTTGGTTTCAGGCATGTTTCCTTCAACAGTCAGCGAGATTATGGAAAGAGCACTTCGAAGGTTAAACCTATGGGCTAAAAACAATGGACTAGGAGTTAACCCGAACAAAACAGAACTGATGCTATTCACTAGCAGAACCAAAATACCTCAGTTTCAACTTCCGGTACTAAACGGTACAACACTCACTCTATCCCCCACAGCTAAATACTTGGGGGTGGAGATTGACACCAAACTGTCCTGGAAAATAAATATAGAAAAAAGAATAAACAAAGCATACATGGCCTACTATACTTGTAAGAATCGTCAACAAGAATTGGGGCCTTAAACCAAGTATAATCATGTGGATGTATACGGTTGTTATAAGACCTATACTTACATATGGAGCTCTGGTATGGTGGCCAGCGCTAAACAAACAATACAATATTAGAAAATTAAATGGAATACAAAGAGCAGCATGTGCGGGTGTTACGGGTGCAATCAGGTCATGTCCGACTGATGCGCTTAATGTGATCCTGCATCACAAAATAGCAGCCATTTCGGCGATAAGAATAAAAGAATTGGGAGGTTGGAATCAGCAGAACTACGGACATAGTGCAATTCTAAAGAAGTTCACTATTAATAAATCAGACTACATTCTCCCAAAGCTGGATTTCAATAGACACTTCCAGGCGAGGATACCATCTAGACGAGAATGGAGAAGAGGTTCAATAGTAGAGGAAGATACCACCGCAGTCTATACCGACGGACGTGGGTATTCTCCGCTGGTCTAGGCATATCTCTCTCTATACGTCTACCGAACTCGGCTAGCATCTTCCAAGCAGAAGTACTAGGCATAGAAAAAGCCTGCGAAGCTCTATTGGAAAACCACAGGAATATAAATAAAGCAACTATATTTACGGATAGCCAGGCGGCGCTCCTGGCCTTGTCTTCACCCATGACAAACTCCAGCACAGTACACAACTGCAAGAGAGCACTAAGCGCAATAAAAGACAAGCTCCAACTAAACTTAATCTGGGTTCCCGGCCACAGGAACATTTTCGGTAACGAAAAAGCGGACGAGTTGGCAAAGGCAGGAGCTTTCCTCAACGAATCCGAGGCGGAGATAAAACCAAGTCCGCTAGGATCAATCAAAGGAGAGATCAATAGACAATTTCAACAAATTGCAAATAACAGGTGGAAAAACATCACAAAATGCGTCATAACTAAACAATTATGGCCAACATGTGACAGGAAAAGAACCAACGAAAAAAGTATTTACAGAGTAACAGCTACCACAACAGGGCACTGGCCATTTGGGGAACACGCATCCAAAATGGGTATGCCCTACAATGACATCTGCCGTGGCTGCGGAGTAGCAGGGAACAAGGAAACAATCTTCCACTTTCTCTGTGAATGCCTAGCTCTAGCACAGATCCGACACAAAACACTTTGAATCCATCTAGCACCAAACCTTGAATGGATTTCCACTAAAAGCATATCGGACATAAGTAGTTTCATCGAAACCTCAAAATGGTTTGAAAGAGAAGGTGAAACGTAATAGCAGATACAGGAGGTTCTACGAACAGTGCATCAAAATGGCACATCAAGTGTTAATTGAGCCCGATAGGGCTGCACTCCTACCTACCTACCTAATAGGGGGGGCTCAGAAGCTCATTTAGCCATATATGAACCATTTTTTTTCGAAAAATGGTAAAAATTTTAATTTTGTTTACAAAATCAGGAAAAATTAGGTAAACAAAATTTAATTTTCTTTTTTAATTTTTAAATAAATTAATATTTCACATATATTATATTTATTTCGACTATTACAAATTGAAGATGTGCCAAACGAACATCATTTCTTCAAAGAAAATTGATGACCTTCATGAAATATGCATATTCGTTATCATTTCCATATATGTATAACAATAGAATTTGTATGGCATATACATACATATATTATTTCCTTGGCACATTTGTCTGTATGTTTGCGAAAGCAAATGCGAGCCGAATCCATATGTACATCCATTCATAATAACAAGTGTCGCACGCATCTTTCGCATGGCCGAAACTCACGCTTTTTCAAAGAGTCAATGTGTCGAAGCACTGACACGACGACAAAGCGTCACAACATTTTGTTGCTGGTAGAAAATCCGAGCTGTGCCGAAAGAAACTAACAAACGATCGCCCATTGTCACCGCTTCCCTTGCCGCTGTAACAGCTTCGCCTACAAACTAGCGTAAATATGTATGAATGTATACGTATGTATGAGCGTGAATACATATCGACGCAGATTTTTGCGACACACGGCAAAATATTTTAGAATAGACAAATTTTATAAATCGACAACAGCTATGTTGCCCCTTTGCTCACTTCTTTCTTAGAACAAAAATCAAAAAGGTTTAGCTTTTGACATCGTCGCACACATGTAATATATTGATAAGTGATAAAATCATGATTTAATTCTGAACGCGCAGATGCGTATACATATGTACATACGTTCATAATAACAAGTGTCGCACGCATCTTTCGCATGGCCGAAACTCACGCTTTGTCAAAGAGTCAATGTGTCGAAGCACTGACACGACGACAAAGCGTCACAACATTTTGTTGCTGGTAGAAAATCCGAGCTGTGCCGAAAGAAACTAACAAACGATCGCCGATTGTCACCGCTTCCCTTGCTGCTCGAACAGCTTCGCCGACAAGCTAGCGTAATTATGTATGTTTTTAGTGTCTCTGGTTCAACGCTATTCCCTCACCACTGAGGTGCTGAACACCATGAGCGCGACAGACTGCAAACGACATATGTCAAATATTAAAATACACACGTTCTTATGGACACAGTTATTTTGACAGTCGCACGACTACACGACTGCAGGCCGACAGTTGTCGCTCTTGCTAACTTCAATATATTTTTATATTTGCCAACGACAGTAGGACGACAGTAGAGTTGACAGTAGAGAGATGAGGTAGAGTGGTGATGCCACTTATATGTAAAATTATTCAATTATCGTGCGACTTTTTTAACCTGCTTCTGGAGAAAATAGTTCGAGCTGCAGAACTAAATAGAGAAGGTACCATATTTTATAAGAGTGTACAGCTGCTGGCGTATGCCGATGATATTGATATCATCGGCCTCAACACCCGCGCCGTTAGTTCTGCTTTCTCCAGGCTGGACAAGGAAGCAAAAGAAATGGGTCTGGCAGTGAACGAGGGCAAGACGAAATATCTCCTGTCATCCAACAAACAGTCGTCGCAGTCGCAGTCGCGGTTTGGCTCTCACGTCACTGTTTACAGTCATAACTTTGAAGCTGTAGATAATTTCGTCTATCTTGGAACCAGCGTAAACACCACCAACAATGTCAGCCTAGAAATCCAACGCAAAATAACTCTTGCCAACAAATGCTACTTAGGACTGAGTAGGCAATTGAGAAGCAAAGTCCTCTATCGACAAACAAAAACCAATATCTATAAGTCACTCATAATTCCCGTCCTGCTATATGGTGCAGAGGCTTGGACGCTGTCAACAACGGATGAGTCGACGTTGTGAGTTTTCGAGAGAAAAGTTCTGCGAAAGATTTATGGTCCTTTGCGCGTTGGCCACGGCGAATATCGCATTCGATGGAACGATGAGCTGTACGAAGAAGAAAATTATTCAAAGCTCTAACAAACCTGACGTTATTTTACATATGAAAGCATAAAATAGCTCTATTATATCATTTGTAATAACAATTGATAATTTAGAACAAATAAATTTACCTATTTACTTATTTTTTGCATAAAAAATTTCACTTTGGACAAAATATTATATTAAAATTTCATTGAAGAGCAAGGTATTAGTATGGCCACAACGAAATTGTGTACATGCAAATGGAGAGCTGTGTTGTCGTGTGTACATGCCGGCCATTGTTATGTTGCTGCCTTCTCACAAATGTTCATGTAGAAGGATTCACAACGCCATTTTCAGTTCACTGTCGTGCTGCTGCAGTCTGTCGCGCTCATTGTGTTCAGCACATGAAGCGTTAAACGTTTAACGCAACCTTTTCCGAACTCGCATAAGAAGTTTCACTTCAAAAATTTGTTTGTTTTCATTTTTTCCCTTTGTAGTGTCTAAATCAGCTGTGATTATGTAATAGATTTCCAATGCTGACAAGTAGATGGCGCAAAATCAGAGTCGCACAGAGAGATTCAGCATGGATCAGTTTCAAATCACTCCGATGCACACTGGTCGATTTCATAAGCCAAAAATAAAAAAATAAAATTTTGATATTTACCACTGTTTGTATCAAGGCTATTTCCTAAAACACCAATAAAACTAACGGTAAATACATTTTTGGTCTATCCCATTCGTAGGGGCTACGAAAAGCAAGAGAAGTGAGACAATAGAAACACAACGACTGTGCAGTGAAAATAGCTTAAAAATTAGCTGTTATAATAAATTAAATTGCGATATAAAATCGTGTTTAATCCCCATAAATTGAAATGAGTATTGATAATAAAGGCATATGTTATATAACAAAGTAGTTTTTATGTAATAATATATTGTTTTATTATTTTAAAAAAATTGTTTTATAAGTGCCCCTTTGAGTAGTACCTATGTTTTTCCTTATACATTGATTTAAGGTATACAAAACGTTGTGATCCCTGTCTCGCCCTTAAATGAATTAAGTTTGTTTATGTTAGTTAATGTTTTCTAAGTCTATGCTTTTGATTTCAGCTGCAACTTTTTGCAACTTTCTTTGTTATTCATGTTATTCTACCAGGCATGCGATTTTTTGTGTGTTATTTTTTATAATTTTTTGTATTTACGTGTACGTATATTCGTGCATATTTTATTGTTTTTCATGTTTTTTTCATCATACATATATACACATATTTGAGCTTTGGTTTTAATTTTATCATTTTCTCACTTTTATCAAATATTTGTTTTATACGTAATTTTATTTAGGCACATCATATCGGTGTAAACTTTCACGCCTATATATTTCTGAATTTTGGTGTTTAGAAAATGTGTGAAGAAATATCACTTATCACCGAAGCAAATTTAATAAAGTTTCATTATTTACTTAATAGAATGTTCGTTAAAAAAAACTTGATATTAACTTTTAAAAAGTTTCAAAGGAAAAGCAGTTATCCTGAGCCAATAAAGGTCTCAGAATCTGATGTTGAAGTTGAGATAAAAAAAATTATTGGACCACATTGCGTCAGAAATGTAAAATGTAATTAATGAATATGTGGCTTTGATGGCAATTTTGGTCGGAGCGAATATAAGCAAAAATTTGAAAATATATAATATAAATAAAATATATAGTATAACTGATAATAAAATCGCAAAATGATGAAGAGCACAAACAAATTTGGAGAAACTGCAGACTGACCTTCGTCCGCCCGCTATTGCCGTCCTGTTCGAATTCAATTTGAAAAGTAATTAGTTTAATAAACCCTCAATGCACTAGATTTGCGCTAGATACTGGAAAGGAATTAACTTCAAAATATTTCTGGTATTATCTTCCTTCGTCAGTCCGTAAAATTTTAATTCACGCTCCTGATGTTATTCATTATGCACCAGTTTCAATTACAGAGCTCTCATACGAATCTGCTGAGTCAAGCAATAAGGACGTTAAGATGTATCGACTCCATCATACCTGAAGGAACTAACAGATCGCTACAAATCAGGACTTGCTTTTGAGCTTAGATCCTTTCATCACCAGTCATAGAAACTATCATGCAAAAGTAAATCAATTTTATTAAATTCAGTTTTTGATTTAGTTGAATAATATTCAAAAAAAATCCTATTTTCGTTTATCACATTTTTTAATTTAATATAATTAATTAAAATTTTTTAGCGTCGGGGGCGGCAGAGTTGGAAACGGGAGATTTTAAAAAGCTTTGGCAAAAGTTTCACTTTTATGTATGCAGTAGAAGTATTTTTGGCCGCTGATTCCATACCAGACCGACCACTGTGCGATGAAGTGATTTCGAACTGTCATTTTTGTATGGCGAAATCTTGATAAATTTATAAGATTAGTAGGATAAACCACTTAACAACCGAAATCGTGTGATTAAATGTCGGTCTGAACATAGTATTACAAATGTTCGCTGTCGAACCTGCACCTTCTCTATGCTTTAAGTTCTCTGCTTTACTCTCATTCTCTATCTCTCTCTCTCTCACACTCTATCTTTCTCTGTTGCTCTTCTCCTTCCGAGTTGCGTTAATCCAGAGAATGTAAAGCATAGAGAAGGTGCAAATTGAATTCTGATATGTTCGATTTGACAGCTAACAGAGCTGAGAGAATTGTAGTAAGGAATTCACCATTCTCGCTGCTATTTAGCAGAAATGAGCACGTTCTCTGGCAGAAATATATGTAAAACGACTAAATTCATGCGAGAATGATTAAAGAGAAATGCTTTGAAGAAAAATATACAAAGCCACACAGAGAATGTTAAAAAGCATTCTCTGAGTCACATATGCGTGATTATTTTGTATTATATGAATCACTGTTTTCCGAAATATGCTAAAAATTTTAATTTTTTTTACAAAATCGGGGAAAACTAAATAAAAAATAATTTTAAATAAATTATTTTTTCAAAAATTATATTAATTTCGACTATTATAAAATGAAGATGCGCTAAATGAACTTAAATGTGCTCATATAAACACGTCTTGGGTCATTTCTTTCAAATTTTCAAAAAAAAAATTACTGACCTTCATGAAATATGCATATTCGCATTATTTCGTTATCATTTCCATATTTGTAGCAATAGAATTTCTATGGCATATACATATATTATTTCTTTGGCACATTTGTCTGTATGTTTACGAAAGTAAAAGCGAGCCACATACATATGTACATAAATTCATAATAACAAGTGCCGCACGCATCTTTTCGCATCTCCGTTGTCACGGACAACCACTGGCCGAAACTCACGTTTTGTCAAAGAGTCAATCTGTCGAAGCACTGACGCGAAGACAAAGCGTCACAACATTGTGTTGCGGGTAGAAAATCCAAGCTGTGCGGAAAAAAATAAACGCATGGCCGCTGATTGTCACTGCTTTCCTTGCCGCTGTAACAGCTTCGCCTACAAACTAGCGTAAATATGTATGAATGTATACGTATGAGCGTGAATACATATCGACGCAGATTTTTGCGACACACGGCTAAATATTTTAGAATAGACAAATATTATAAATCGACAACAGCTATGTTGCCCCTTTGCTCACTTCATTCTTAGAACAAATATCAAAAAGGTTTAGCTTTTGACATCGTCGCGCACATGTAATGTATTGATAAGTGATAAAATCATGATTTGAATTTCTGAACGCGCAGATGCGTATACATACATTCATATGAGCAGATAATAAGATTAACATGATAGACGATGTATTTATTTATATATTGTTGTGATAAATTCATATGTTTACGAAAGCAAATGCAAGCCACATATTTACATATGTACATACATTAATAATAACTAGTGTCGCACGCATCTTTCGCATGGTCGAAAGTCACGCCTCTTCAAAGAGTCAATGTGTCGAAACAGTGACACGACGACAAAGCGTCACAACATTTTGTTGCTGGTAGAAAATCCGAGCTGTGCCGAAAGAAACTAACAAACGATCGCCGATTGTCACCGCTTCCCTTGCTGTTCGAACAGCTTCGCCGGCAAACTAGCGTAAATATGCAAGCGTTAAACGTTTAACGCAACTTTTTCCGAACTCGCATAAGAAGTTTAACATCAAAAAAAAACTTTGTATGGAAAAGTGACTTTTTGGAAATTTACGCTTACGCTTACGTCCCGGTGGGACTTTAAATTTCCAATGGGAATAGTCACCGTCGCTGAGCTTTAAGCGACCGGGGGGGTCGGCAGGTCGCGGATAGTAGGACGGCCTGTAGTAGCAGGCGTTTAAAGCAGCAGTGTCCAATTCATCTTTTATCTTTTAGCACACTTACCACTTGGGCGTCTTATCTCATTTAGCCATCCCGGCCCCCCTAGGCGAATATTCAGCCTAGCAATCTTTGCAGTTGCTGGAGTGTGGCCACTACGTTGCTGAGTCCAGTAGCGGGGCGATGCTGTGGCACTTTTGGACGACGCCTGGTTGGTGCAACGTGGTGCGAACGCCATTGATGGGGCGCAGGCCGGGCTGCAGTAGTTCGGCGTCGCACCGTCCGGTTTCCTTGCGTTGATCTACCCGTGCTTGGGACAGCTGGCCGACTTACATCGCGTCGTGGGGTCCTGTGCAGCAGCGTATGATGTGACACGTGTGGCATAAATCGGCTGAGACACACTCCTGCGTCCCATGCGTGTGCAACAGGCAGTTGAGGCAGTGCTCATGTGCCTGGGCCACACGCTGTCGTTGGGTTGGTGTTAGCGCCTTAAAGAGCCCACAGTGTTGGTCGATGTTTCCGGCGACACAGCGGACATCGAATGCGACGCGGCTCGACTTGAGCGGATGGCGTTGATGGGGCTGCTCGTGAACCACTACCAGAAGCAGCAGTCGATGCTGTCGCATTGGTTGAGCGGGGCGGAGGAGGAGACCCAATAAGTGGCCCGTTGGTGGCTGACCGAACAGTTGGTGTTGTAGGCATGTCCACATCCATCTTGAACTCTGTAAGAAATTGTATTTGAATATACATGGTAGTATATATGTGATTGTGCCACGTTAGGTGGCATGACTGGGTCGTCGTATTGACCGACCATTTTTTTTTTTGTAATTTTTATTATTATTGTTAACGGTTGGTTGCGGGTTGCGATTTTATTGATTTATTGTCATTTGCGTTACGGCATTATGTTCGGATTGTTTAGTATCGGATTTTCGTTATTATCCGCGGTTGGTAGAAAGCATAATTTAACCAGCGGTCTGGTGAGTATTCCGCTTTGAGTACGGAGATCAACGACGCGGATGTGACCGTCTGAGCCATAATGGAGCTTTTCTATACGGCCAAGTCGCCACTCGGTAGGTGGGAGACAATCGTCGTTAATAAGTACACAATCTCCAAGCTTTGGCGCATTTTCTGATGTTTTCCATCGATACCTCTTGTGGAGGTCCTTTAAATAGTCTTCTTTCCATCTGCAACTGAAATTATGATGGAGAATTTTAATTCTTTCCCATCGCTTAAATAAGGATAGCGACTCCACGCCTGGCTCAGGTGTGGCCAGAATGGCTGCTCCTTTGAGAAAGTGCCCTGGTGTTGGGGCTGTGAGATCTGAGGGATCTTGCGAGAGTGTTGTTAGTGGCCGTGAATTGAGAACGGCTTCAATGCGGATTAATAGTGTTGTAAATTCTTCCTAATTAAATTTGTAGT
>NW_026089623.1:17527227-17606377 GCF_024586455.1 Bactrocera neohumeralis | reverse complement strand
CTGTCTTTGTATGTTTCACGACAAAGGCAGTACATCTTGAGCTATGTAGTAATCTGACTTCGGAGGCTTTTCTCGCGGCATTTGCTCGCTTCGTCGCTCGACGTGGCTACCCATCAAAGATCATGAGCGATAACGGCAAAACCTTTATTGGAGCTCAACGAGCCACAGAAAAGCAATTTGTGGATTTTTTCAAACAAGTGTCATCCGACATCGTTCAAAAGTACGCCCCTCAAGGTATCAATTGGCAATTTATACCCCCAAGCGCTCCTCATATGGGCGGTTTATGGGAATCAGCTGTAAAAAGCTTCAAAACCCATTTCAAACGGGTAGCTAGAAATTATAAATTCAATTACGAAGAGTTCACGACGTTATTAAATCGAATCGCAAGACCCCTCAGATTTCACCGCCTTAACTCCAGGGCATTTTTTAAAGGGAGCACCCATCCTGGCCATTCCTGAGCCAGGCGTGGAGTCGCTATCCCTATTAAATCGATGGGAACGAATTAAGATTCTCCATCATGATTTCAGCTGCCGATGAAAGAACGAATACATACAGGATCTCCACAAAAGATACCGCTGGAAGACTCCTGAACAAGCGCCTAAACTTGGAGACTGTGTCCTCATTCACGATGATTGTCTACCCCCCACCGAGTGGCGGCTTGGCCGCATAGAAAAGCTACATTACGGCTCCGACGGTCACATACGAATCGTTGATCTCCGTACGCAAAACGGAACGCTAACTAGACCGCACGTGAAGCTATGCTTTCTGCCAACTTCCGATGATCGCGAATCCGAAAACCGCAAAAACAGCACCGGCAACAACACCGGCAACAGCACCGGCAACTGCACCGGCAACAGTGCCGGCAACCGCACCTGCAACCGGTAACCGCTCAACCCGGGTCCCGGACGGGCATCGCATAAGATGCCCCCTATGTCGACGCCCCCATCGCTTGCATCATTGTGGGATTTTTCGAGGGATGCGACCGTTACCCAGGCACACGGGCACTGTGTGAACTGCCTATCGCAGACGCATAGGTTGCAAGAGTGTGAGTCGAGGGGTCTGTGCCAAATCTGCCACCGGCCGCATCACACGCTGCTGCATCGCACCGCGATGCGCGACGATCATAGGCCAGCTATACCTCGCAGCCAACGTCAACCCGTAAGAGTGCATCAGCGGGTTGGAATGTCGTCAGCCTAGACCCCAACCACGGCGAACCACGGGTCTCAGCAGCGTCTTGGCAACGCTGCAACAGCTGCAGCGACTCCTAGGCTAATCAGTTGCCTAGGGGGGCCGGGATGACTAAATGAGTCTCAGACCCCCCTCACACTATTACACTTCCACATCACACACATTACATTCACCACATCATCATTCTACACCACATCTTCATTTCACATCCCACATCACACGCACACAATACCAACATCACGAATTTAACACACATGAGGACACCGCACAAAAAAGAACAAAAGGGACTGACGGACAAGGCACCAGCCTCTTTTTGATTTCAACCGCGAACTCGACCAGTCATCGTACGTTCTTCCGTGCCCTCTCTTTTACATTCGTTGCGCACCGTCATACACATTTCATACTGTGAGGTAAGTGCCGCGAAATTCTTAAAAAAAACTATAAAAGTTATCTACCTGGTATAATGGTGTACTCAAAAACTGTGTTCACATTTTACATTTTGTTAAGAATTTCGTGAAATTGAAAACACGTGCACGGCAATAAAAATATGACATTAAATAATAACGTCATTGTCAAATGCACTTTTTATCAACACAGGGTGACTTCTAATAAAACAATACATTGCCAATTGCACTTCTTGTCAAAACAGGGTGAGGATTTCCCATTTTTGTTATCTTGTAAAAGGGTAACACTTTACTAATCTTTCATAAATTGCAAAATATAAAAAACGTTAAAAAAAAATCAAATATGATCTTTCTTTAAAATGCATTTGAGATGCTATAAGGCCATATTGAATTATGTGCTATTGTGAGATAAGGCCATGATGGCTTTATCTCAATTTCAAAAGCGAGATAAAGCCATATCGTTTTTTTCAAAATAATATGGCTTAATCTCCCATTCAGATGTGAGTTAATGCCATCATGACCTTAACTTACATGGCCTTATCGCACCACCCCGAACAAATATCTTGGCATTTTTCTCCCCCGGCAGGCCTACATTTTGGAGGAATGTGGGAAGCAGGAGTAAAGGGAATGAAATACCACTTAAAAAGAGCAGTTGGAGACACTAAGCAAACTTTTGAAGAAATGTCAACAGTTTTAGCTCAAATAGAAGCTTCGTTAAATTCGCGTCCATTATATGCTATAAACGATGATAATGGAATAGATGCGTTAACGCCAGGACACTTTTTAATAGGAAAACCTATATTATCAATTCCCTCTTCGGGTGCGGATGTAAACATTTCCTCGTTAAACAAATGGAAATTAATACAAAAAACTCACCGAGATTTTTGGAATCGGTGGAAAGATGAGTATTTACATATACTTCAACAAAGGAATAAGTGGAAAATTCCAGCGATCATTATAAAAGAAGGAGATATTGTCATTGTAAAAGATGAAAATACATGGCCTCTTGGAAAAGTTATAGAAACGCATGCAGGAAATGATGGTCGTGTTCGAGTTGTGACGTTAAAGCTTTCCAACAACACATTGAAAAGACCAATCCACAAATTATGTCCACTTATAAAACAAGCAGACAATAATGAAGAAAGAAATGGCGTAAGAACTTCTGCAATCACAACCAAACCTATGAAAAAGCAACCTATAAGTATGTTTGTGTTCTTGATCTTAGCGTTCCTTTACATGGCAACAAGTACTCTTGGTATGAACATACACATTCCTCAAGAGAGAAGTGCAACAGTAAGCAAACTTACTGAAAATACTAAAATTTATCTGGAATCACTCGGGAAAATGGATGTAATCACATCTACCTGGGATTTGCTTATATATTATGATCTTAATGCATATTTCGAACAGTATAATATGTTGCCAATTGCATTCAAAGAATAAAAAATCATTGCCAACTATTATCCCAGTTTGAAGAGGCATGCAAACGTTACGAAGATTTAAGTCACAATCATAATTTGATTGTATACAATAAACGGCAAAAAAGAGCTCCATTAGAATGGGTCGGTTCAATTTACAACATGCTGTTTGGGTTAATGGATATAGATGATCAAGAATTAATAGAAAGTAATTTTAAAACGTTACATACTTTCTAATCAACATCAGATCAAGAACAGGCTAAAATCTCAAATATCTTTAATAAACTCTACAGCCAACATTATAAATAAAAATTTGAATGAAGTCAATTCGCAGTTCTTTAAAATCCAAACACAAATAAACAAATATCAATCCGAAATTATAAAAGACATAAATCGTGATAAAATGGCGATTCAATTTCAAATGTTAGTTAATCAAATTACCATAATATTGAGTGAATGTGAAAAAATACTAAATGCAGTTATAGAATTGCTGATAGATTTAAACCAAGGAAGAATAAATCCAACATTTTTGACTCCAACACACTTACAAACAGAACTGATGTTAATAAAGGACAAACTGCCAGCAAAGTTGATAATACCTGGACAACAAACCAACACACAACTAATAGATGTATACAATTTGATGAAAACACAAGGGTTAATTGTGGACGATAAATTAGTCATAAAGGCAGAACTACCTTTAATTCAAAGTGAATCATCGGAAATATACAATCTAATAGTAATTCCACATGAATATAATGGAAGAATATTAAAAACAAAACTAAGAAACGAATTTTTAGTTTACAACTTTGAACTTAACTCATATTTTTTGATGTCACAAGCAGAATTAAATAAATGTACAAAAAGCCTCAACAACCATTTAATATGCAAAGGAAAATCTCCATGGCAACCTGCTTTAGATCAAACATGCGAACTTTCAGCGTTGTTAAAAAGCGGACACACCAACTGTAAATATGAGGAAGTGACTATATCAATATTTTGGTCAGAACTCTTTGAAGAAAATACTTGGATCTTTAAAGTGTTTAAAAATTCTATCCATCTAGACTGTCAAAAGGGCAAAACGCAGATATTGGATATTCCGGCACAAGAAACTATTTCAATCAAAGCTGGCTGTACTGCAAGATATGAAAGTACCACCTTAATCGGCATGCAAATATTTAAAATGCAGAGCGACATCAAACCGACGTTGGACCCGATAGTGACAACTATAAATAGAATAGACGACAGCAGAGAAAGCTACGAGAAGACATTGACAAGATCAGCAACAACGAATTAAAATTAAGTGAGTTAAATTTAAGAAACCATAGCGGACATGTATCTTTAGTGTTAGTAGTAATTGTAATATTATGCTTTTTAATACCATATTTCCGTTATAAATGTAAAGCGAATCATGCTGATAGAATCATTGTCAATATTCCCAACCGGTAGAATATTAATAACATAAAAAAATACAGTACACTAATTTTCAATAATAATTTCTTTCCCTCGGCAATATGTTCAAATATCATTGAACATGCTTATTTATCAGCAAACCCGAAATTCTACTAAATATAAATATCTACATAATGCATTGACATGCAATGCGCATCCAATAAAAATAAAAATGCATAGGGACACATGTCATAAATTTACAGATAAGATTAAACAAACACACACACACACACATGTATTAAATTGTATACTGGAAAATAACCCCATGTCAAGCAGCAATAAACAATATGCTGCAATACTTACTAACATACACACATACACATATATTTAATTATTTAAGATAGTTTTAAAATTTGTATGTAAGAAAAAAAAATACAAAATAAAATCAGAATGAATAAATCCTCCCTGAATATAAGTCTATCATTGCCCCCCACCAGCGGTAAGGATTGTTAGAAACTATATTGAGGTAGTAACAGTCGTATTCGCATATGTTTTGTGCAGCAATGGTCCCCATATGAGTGCGGCGTACATATATAAGTACTGACTGGCTAACTTTTGCCAGAAGAGCGCCTCTGTTTTGACTAGGTCCTATGTTGGCCATGATTCTAGTTAATGCAGCCGTCACCTTTGCTGCTTTCTCGCAGGCTTTCGCGATGTGGGTCCGATAATTTAGCCTCGCGTCAATAATTACACCCAGGTATTTCAACGATTGTTGCGTATTGTATCCATCGATGTTGAGCGTAGTCGCCTCTAACTTTTTTCTACTCGTTATTAGTACCGCTTCAGTTTTTTTGCCTGCTAACTGGAGCTTTGCTTTTGTGAGCCATTCTTTTATTTTTATCGCCACGTGGTTGCATAGGTACTCTATCTGACTTATTTCTTTTGCCACTACCGTTACTGCTATATCATCAGCGTAGCCGATTATTTGTAGTTCTTTGGGCAAAGGGAGACAAAGCACACCATCCTATGAAACATTCCACAGTAGCGGCCCTAGTACTGAGCCTTGTGGTACACCGCCTGTTACAATGTTGTTTTTAGGACCTTCTTCTGTGCCATATAGCAGTAATCTGTCGGAGAGGTAGCCAGATATGATCTTCAGTAGTTAGAGTGGTGCCTTCTTTTGTTATATTGGTTTTCGGCTAAGCCCGGTAGCTGTCTTTCTAGATGTTGTTCTAGCCGCACACAGATTATACGCTCCAGTATTTTCCTCATTGGGTCCAACATACATAATGGTCGGTAGGAGCCTGGCTCTCCCGCTGGTTTCATTGGCTTTTATATAAGCAGTAGCCGCTAATTTTTCCAAATCTTAGGAATACTCCCTCCCGTAAGCATAGCGTATACACTTCCGTAAATGGGGTGGGTTTATATTTAATAGCGAGTTTCAGGGTCTTATTTGGTATGCCATCTAGGCCTGATGCTTTAGTGTTTGCAAACCTCTCTGTTGCTTCAATAGTTTCTTGATCAGTGTGGTGCGTTTGTAGCTTCTTTTATTTGCTGCCTTTGTAGCAATTGCGTCGGAAAAAGCGTTTGGACAACCGGCTTTAATAGTCTAGGGCATGTAGGCGCTTGTCCTTTCTGGTCTTTAAGCTTTGACATGACGATTTTGTATGCATCTCCCCACGGGTTTTCTTCGACCTTGTTGCATAGCTCTTTAAAACAACAGGCTTTGCCCTTCTTCATTGATTTCTTCAGTTCATTTCGCTTTCGTTTAAGGCGCTCATTTAGCATTATGAAATCTGCCGTTTATCGTCCCCTTTGACACTGGCGCCTAGCTTTGTGGCATTCACTTCTCAGGGCCTCAATAGTCTCACCAGTATGCGGGTTTCCTGTATGTGCCTTGTTTTTTCCTTCACATAGCGGCATCGCAGGTTTTACTGACATGTTTAACTAGGCATTTAGCCTTCTCTTCTATGTCCATAGCGTAGTTCGGATTGTCATCCAACATTAATTTGTAGATATCCTCATCAAGTGTTTCGGCTTTCCAGCCTCTGGTTTTAACCTTTTTAAGAGACTTAGGCAATTTGTGCGTTTTGTCGATTTCTAGCAGAATTGCCAAGTGGTCACTGTGTGTGTACAAGTCGCTCACTTGCTATGTACACGACCGCACTAGAGAGCTACTAGCGAACGTAATATCGATTACAGAACCGCGGCCGTTTTTTTCGAAAGTATTTCAGTACCGAAAAAGCCTTCAGAAGGGTTTCTCCTCGTCTATTTGTGTACGCGCTACTCCCCTCCCCTGTCCATGCATTGAAGTCACCCACATTGAAGTCCACAGGCACAAATGGCCGCTTTGCCCGTTAGGTCGGAGGTTAACGTTGCTGCGCTAATATTTTTATATTGTTCGCAGACTATTGCCACGTCGCTTTTCTGCTCAAAACACTTCGCCGTGGTTGAGGTTGATCTGTAGGACTCTTATGTTTTAGCTCTTTTGCACGCTTCTTGGTAGAAAGGAAATTTCTTGCTACCTATCTGATGGTCAGACTTCTCTTTTCCTTGTTTTTACATGCACTGCAAGACGGCTCCTTGCTGCATGTCTTTGCGAAATGACCTTTCTCCCCACATTTGAGGCAGCACTGACTCCTATCGTCTGAGTTTTTACAGGTTCTCGCTAGGTGGCTCTTGCTACCTATCTGATGGTCAGACTTCTCCTTTCCTTGTTTTTTACATGCACTGCAAGACGGCTCCTTGCTGCATGTCTTTGCGAAGTGACCTTTCTCCCCACATTTGAGGCATCACTGACTCCTATCGTCTGAGTTTTTACAAACATCGGAAGCGTTTTTTAAGGTTAGACTTCTCCCTAATTCTACACACAACCCATCCTATTTTGATTTTTTTGGCTTCAATAAGTAGCTTAGCCTGGAGACTTACCACAGCTGTTTGGGTGCCTGCGAATGACGCCCTAATACCTCTGATTGAGCCTTTATCAAAGTCCTCTAGTTTTCCTATTTGCGTGCGAATAGCATTGGCAATGTCTTCCTCTACGGTTATTTCATCCAGATCCCGGATTTCCACAGTGGTCTCACTCGTTAGGGCTTTAAGTTTGGCTTGATCTCCAAGCACTTTTCCTATTTCGCTAATGTAGTAAGCAGTGCGTTCCATTTGCGCGCTCTTAAGTTCCATTAAAATTTCCCCTTTGGCTGTCTTCCTAATCTTGGTTACACTTTCACCTAGTTTCTGAAGGGCATCTTCTTTTTTAACCGCCTTTAAAATATCGCTGTATGTCATGTTACCAGTTCGCTCGATCACTATCGCATCAGGCCTTGGTCGATGCTTATGTATATGCTGCCTTCTTTTTCTTTTTTATTTCCGTCCAGCCATCTTGTTTTCCCGTTGTCTTTCCTTTGTTAATTGAGGTTAACGTATCTACTTTTTCCTCGTTTTAGCCTTCTTTGGTTCTTCTCCATGGGTGGTTTTATTCTTTTTTTTTTTCTTCCTTGCTCTTCTGGCATTTCTCTAAGGCTTTTTCGTACATCTTCGTTATATTGCCAACGAGGTCCCTAAGATTGTTGTTGATTGTTCGCTGCGGGGGACGCATCAAATCTATCATATTTGTTGTATTGCAGCGTCGGTGGTGACGATCTTGTCCACGTCGGTTTTTCTACGCTTAGCATCTTTATTGGAAATCTACTAAGTCGCGAGGACCGCTTGAATGGATCAATTTCCATTACAGGTAACCTTTGCAAGTCAGTTCCTGCCGCTTTGGTAATATTCGGGTCTTTTGGGTTTCCCGTGTCATTGCGCAGCATAGTAGCATATGTGTTACTGCTACTGTTGCTGCTGCTTCTGGTGTCGTTTATGTTGTTTGTTTTTTCTCATATACCAATCCATTCCTTTCTATTGTACCAGCGCATCGTGTGCAGGGGGACGGGCCGAAATAAACAGGAGCGGGTGTACCCTCGGTGGCTATGCACCTACCCCAGGTCCCTGAGGCCTGTTCTTCGCTTTACTGGTCCCGTTAAACATGGACGGACCAGAGCTCGCCCGGGGCAACGCAGACTACTAATCTTGGGCCCAATGCACACTCCTTGACCAGAGCCCGAAGGGACTGATTACTGATGGACACCGCGGCTAACACCTCGGCAGAGCAAGCTCACATCACCCTATCCATCTCGGCAGCAGGAAAGTTGCCGAAAAGATTTAAAGGGACTCCCAGTGCGCCGCGATGTACACCGGTCAAAAAAAAACTTGAACAGCCGCACCTGACATGGTGAACAGACGCAGACCAGGAAGCCGCTCATTGTAAGTCCGTCGCGCCAGAATTTTTATATTACCCACCATGCCCATGCATGATGGGGGGGGACATCTATTTTTGAGAGACGGTATCGACTCGCCTCTGTCGCAGGGGTTTCATCAGCTTAGCTAACTTTTATCCCGCAACCTCCACTCATGCCGCTCCTCGTCGGGGGTTGCTTATTCGTCATGGTTTATTTCGCAATTAACCTGCTACTATAGGCCGTCCGGCTATCCGTGACCTGCCGACCCTCCCGGTAGCTCAGAGCTCAGCTGAAAAGTCTGGCCCACTGAGAAGCCAAGACCAACGGGAAAAAAAATAGAGCCAGCTATCCTAAAGTCATTGCACGACTTTTAAACCACATAACATCCCGATGCGGCTGACACAGCAGCTCTGGCCAGGCTCGGTGCCTGCATCTCTTATATAGAGCCAGCTAGCAGCCAGTTGCCTTGAATTCACCGCACGACTTTTATATCACATACGATCGCGATGCGTGTGAAACCGAAGCACTGCAGCGGCATGGTGCCTGCAATTCTTAAATAGAGCCAGCTGCCCTGAAGTCACTTCACCACTTTTAAATCACATCGCATCGGGATGTGAGTGAAACAGCAGCTCTGGCAAGACACGGTGCCTGCATTTCTTAAATAGAGCCAGCTAGCAACCAGTTGCCCTGAAGTCACCGCATGACTTTTAAATCACATCACATCGCGATACGTGTGAAACCGAAGTACTGCCCAGGCATGGTGCCTTCATTTCTTAAATAGAGCCAGCTAGTAGCCAGTTGCCTTGAATTCACCGCACGACTTTTATATCACATACGATCGCGATACGTGTGAAACCGAAGCACTGCCCAGGCATGGTGCCTGCAATTCTTAAATAGAGCCAGCTGCCCTGAAGTCATTGCACGACTTTTAAATCACATCACATCGCGATGCGAGTGAAACCGAAGCTCTGGCAAGACACGGTGCCTGCATTTCATAAATAGAGCCAGCTGCCCTGAAGTCACTTCATAACTTTTAAATCACATCACATCGGGATGTGAGTGAAACAGCAGCTCTGGCCAAGCACGGTGCCTGCATCTCTTATATAGAGCCAGCTACCTGCCAGCTGGCCTAAAGTCAATGGACAACTTTCATATCACATCGCGAACATTCGAAAGAGAGTGTTCAAAGTGTACGGACGTGTTTATTTAATTCGCTCCGTGGATTCAATCTTTACGAAAAAAAAAAATAATAAGAATCAAGCAAAAAAGTAAAACATAAAAACAATTTATTAAATTTGCAAACAAACATAAAGAACAGTACACACAAATTAATAATAAATAGTGCACGAATCAACATGTGAAAACAAAAAATCAAACAAAAAATAATGAGTGCTTCACAGCCTCAGCAGCAAGGCCGTAGGCATTCCTTAAATACCTACTTCAGCTTTGTCGAACCAGCAACAATAGCAACTACTGGCAATAAAAAGTGTAACGGAGATGATGAGTTATCGCGTCTGAAAAGGAAACGAAGCAAAGAACGCAGTCAGTAGAAGCAGCAGAAAACAACAATCGAGCAACAACAAATGCGCTGACAGCAGCCAGTCTACAGGTACCAGCAAGCGCGCAGGCAACGAAAAAACACACAACGCAAGGTGAGAATGTGCCAATAAAAAATGGCCCGTCTGTACAAACTGGCATTGACCGCTTCGTTAATATAAAAAAGAAATTAAGCCCTTCAAAGTCAGCCGTCAATCCTAAAAAGTTTCAGGGCGGCCCAACAAATAAAAATAAAACGGAAGTTTTAAATGACAACAGATTTGCCATACTAAGGATGGTTCAGACGACGTTGCGAAGGGTACCACCATAGTCGTTAATGCCAAACCACCTCTAATATATTTGCGCGAACGTAGGAGTAAGACTCTTGTTGCGAAATTAAGTGAAATTGTAGGTACTAACAATTTTCATATAGTGCCTTTGAAAAAAGGCAATATACACGAAACAAAAATTCAGTCCTACACTTAGTTTCATTTCATTGTTAAATTTTTGTCAAATAAAACCAAAAATTATTATTCGTATCAACTGAAGAGCTCTAAGGGCCTAGTTGTTGTAATTAAGGGTATAGAGTCCGCCGTAAACTCTAGTGAAGTCAAAGAAGCGGAAGAAGAATGCGGTTTAAGTATTTAAACTGTTGTAAATACATTTAATAGAAACAAAGTACCACAGCCAAGGTTTAAAATTTAATTGTTGCCGAATTCGAATCAACTTCAAAAAAATGAGACCCATCCTATATATAATCTGAAATATTTGCTGCATTGTAGAGTAACTGCGGAAGAACCAATGTACTAACTGCCAAGAGAATGGGCATACTAAATCATATTACACTGTACGCAGTGTTTGTGTGGTATGTGGTGATTTACATCCCACTTCGAAATGCACCCTTAAAAAAGAATAATTAAATAAAAAATGCAGCAATCGTGAAGGAAATCACACTGCTAACTACAGGGGTTGTCCTGTATATAAAGATTTTAAATCGAAGTTATCACAGGGCATTCAAGCACGTCGTAACCAAATGTTACAAACACCCCGTAATGAAATTATAGCAACCTCAGAGAAAAGTGACATGACTTATAGAAATCCTATAACGGAATCCGAAGAGGACTAATTACTCGCCTCCAGCCAGGAGACGAGTAAGAGTACTGTCACATTCCAGTCAAAGTATATCGGTAGATACAGCAGCGGAAACAGCCAACCCAAGGGAGGAAGCGCCCACCTCCAAAGCTGCCATGAGCACCAACCAAAGTGTACTGGCGGCTAAAGGTGAAAACAAAAAGAAGCGCAAGAAATCCCAGAATCAGCTGAGGAAAAACCGGTACCAGAGGGCAGTCTTTATACTGGGAAAGATAGCCAAAGACCTGGCAGCCGGTACCCCTGTTCATAAAGCAGAAACAAAGTGCCTCAAATCAATAGTAGAGGAATATGAAAGCTTCCTGAAAAGGAAGCAATCAGAACCTCTAGAAGAGTAGTAAACAAGAGAGCAATTCACAAAAAAGGAATCGCTCTATTACAGAAATACAGAAAATCTGCCGAAAAAACCTAGGCGGAGTGAAAGTGAACACAGCAGCACAACAACGGCAAGACATTTCTGCGATGTACCCAGGGATAGCCTGCAAGTGACCATCATAGACGAAAATTCCTCCTCACCGAGCACAATACACGAAAGATGAGTGGAGATTGACGTCAGATTGTCGAGTATGGTGCTAAGCTTTGTACTCGACAATCCTGCGGGTCCTCACCCGGAGTTTGACTCTTCTGGCATACCGAAGAGACCTCGTGCTCGCATTTGGCTACCCCCTCTAGAGGAGCCAGGCGAAAAAATCTTGAGGTGCATCAAGCTGAAAAACAAACCTATATATTTGGTATTGATGAGTGGCAGCTGATCAAGGAGGAAAAACCGAACAAAGCAAGTGGATCAATTCTGGTGGTCATTTGCGTTGAGTCCATTGAGGCTCTCAAGAAGACTGACTAAAAAATCAGCTTCGGAATTCGCAAGGCCAGGCTAAAAATCTTCCAAGGCGACAAAGCGGCTGACGAAGACGACACGGGAGAGGACGACGACGCCAGCCAGTTGCTAATGAATGTGGACATCAAAGAAACCCGAGATGCGCAATAACTTAAAATTCGTACAGATAAATCTGCAGCACTCGAAGAGTGCTACAGCGAATCTGACAACCCTCATAATCGAGAGGGGCATCGACATCATCATAATACAGGAGCCTTGGGTGAATGAAGAAACCATTAAAGGGCTAAACAGCAGGATATATAATATTTTTTACACACGAAACAAAGGTACCATTAAAGGGCTAAACAGCAGGATATATAATCTTTTTTACACACGAAACAAAGGTAAACTGGGCACGCATTTCAATAGAAGAATAAATGCATTTCTTTCTCCTAATTACAGCACAGCAGATATCACAGCGGTAAAGGTGGAACAGAAGGAAAATCCCTTCTGCATTGTCTGAAACCTCGTTTGGTATCGAACGGCTCGGAGAGGTCCTTCCCGATCCTGACGGAGCTTTTCGTGTTGCTCAACGTCAGTTTACACTGCCGTATTAGTTTTGCAGGGATAACAAACTCAGACATCGCGACATAAAGGCAGCTCCTTTTCGTGCTGTCGAAAGCAGCTTTGAAATCGACGAAGAGGTGGTGTGAATCGATTCTCCTTTCACGGGTCTTTTCCAAGATTTGGCGCATGGTGAATATCTGGCTGGTTGTTGATTTTCCAGGTCTAAAGAGACACTGATAAGGTCCAATCAGTTTGTTGACGGTGGTCTTTAATCTTTCACACAATACGCTCTATGGAACCTTATATGCGATGTTGAGGAGGCTTATCCCTCGGTAGTTGGCGCAGATTGTCGGGTCTCCCTTTTTGTGGATTGAGCGGAGCACGCTTAAATTCCAATCGTTGGGCATGCTTTTGTCCGACCATATTTTACAAAGAAGCTGATGCATGCTAATTATCAGTTCTTCGCCGCCGTGTTTGAATAGCTCGGCCGGCAATCCATCGGCCCCCGCAGCTTTGTTGTTCTTCAGGCGGGTAATTACTATTCGAACTTCTTCATGGTCGGGCAATGGAAAATCTGCTCCATCGTCATCGATTGGGGAATCGGATTCGCCTTCTCCTGGTGTTGTGCGTTCACTGCCATTCAGCAGGCTGGAGAAGTGTTCCCTCCATAATTTAAGTATGCTCTGGGCTTCGGTGACTAGATCACCTTTGGGGGTTCTACAAGAGTATGCTCCGGCTTTGAAACCTTCTGTAAGCCGCCGCAGTTTTTCGTAGAATTTTCGAGCATTACCCCTGTCGGCCAGCTTATCAAGCTCTTCGTACTCACGCATTTCGGCGTCTTTCTTTTTCTGTTTGCAAATGCGTCTCGCTTCCCTTTTCAACTCTCGGTATCTATCCCATCCCGCACGAGTTGTGGTCGATCGTAACGTAGCGAGGTAGGCAGTTTGTTTTCTCTCCGCTGCGAAACGGCACTGCTCGTCGTACCAGCTGTTCTTTTGCACTTTCCGAAAACCAATGGTTTCGGTTGCAGCTGTACGTAAGGAATTTGAAATGCCGTCCCACAATTCCCTTATACGAGTGTTGTTGACGAGTGCTCTCAGAGAGCAGGAGTGCAAGCCGAGTAGAAAATCGTTCGGCTGCCTGTTGTGATTGCAGCTTCTCGACGTCGAACCTTTCCTGCACAGAGGCGGGTGCGAATCTTGGCTGCAACAAGATAGTGGTCCGAGTCGATGTAAGGACCTCGGAGCGTACGCACGTCTAGAACACTGGAGACGTGTCTTCCGTCTATCACAACATGATCGATCTGGTTGGTGGCTTTTCGATCTTGAGACAGCCAGGTAGCTTGATGTATTTTCTTGTGCTGGAATCTGGTACCACAGATAACCATATTTCGGGCCCCGGTGAAGTCGATCAGCCTCTACCCATTTGGGGATGTTTCCTCGTGGAGGCAGAATTTACCGACCCTAGTGCCAAATATACCTTCGTTGCTCACCCTGACGTTAAAGTCGCCAAGCACGATTTTGATATCGTGGCGGGGCAGCTCTCATAAGCGCGCTCCAAGCGCTCATAGAAGGCATCTTTGGTCACATCGTCCTTCTCTTCCGTCAGGGCGTGGGAGCAAGTCAGCGATATGTTGAAGAACCTCGCTTTGATGCGGATTGTGGCTAGACGTTTATTCACTGGAGTGAATGATAGTACTCAGCGACGGAGTTTCTCTCCCACCACGAATCCAAAACCAAACTTGTGCTCCTTTTTATGGCCACTGTAGTAAATGTCACAAGGACCTACTCGTTTCTGTTCTTGTCCCGTCCATCGCATTCCTTGGACGGAGGTGATGTCAGCCTTTATTTTCACGAGTACATCAACCACATCTTCCCTATTAAGGGTCTGGACATCGCCTATATTAGGGCTGAGGGAAATGATTGGACCTCCTCGGCAAAAGAGTCTCTGGAAGTACTTATTACAATGCATTTCCCCGGGAATCAGCAAACACCTTTAACGATGGTTCAACCAGAACCACCGATAAACGCAGCTGATTACTGAGGCCAGATAGTTGACAAAAGCAAAATCAAATATGCCATAAATAGTTTCGCACCATTTAAAGCGGCAGGTTCTGACGGGATTATGCCCATAATGCTGCAAAAGCTGGTAGAACCAATGGTTCAAAGGCTTGAAGATATATACAAAGCTAGCATTCAATTATCTTACATCCCAAGAAGTTGGAAAGGAATTAAAGTTGTGTTCCTTCCAAAACGAGGCAGAAGAACACACGAAAATGCAAAGGATTTTAGACCTATAAGCCTCACATCCTCCATGCTGAAGATGCTAGAAATGCTAATAGACTTACATGTAAGAACAATAATGACGGATAAGTTATCGAAGTCCCAACATGCGTACATAAAGGGCCGATCAACCTAAACTGCCCTTCACGAGGTGATAAGTGTAATTGAAAAATCACTACACTACAAACAATACACCATGGCAGCTTTTCTAGACATAGAGGGCGAATTCAATAATATAGAAGTAAATGCTATAATTAACTCTCTGACACATGTCTGCACTGTGTGCAGATGGATACTATCGATGCTTGAGAATAGAAAGATTATAGCATCAAACGCCGCTGCAACACAAACAAGTTATGTGAGGAGAGGGACGCCTCAAGGAGGTGTCCTCTCCCCGCTTCTATGGGTTGTAGCGCTGAACGAGGGAGTGGGGGGGGGGAGTCAAAGCAGTAGCATATGCTGACGAGATAGTGTTGTTGGTATCAGGCATGTTTCCTTCATCAGTCAGCGAGATTATGGAAAGAGCACTACGAAGGTTAAACCTATGGGCCAAGAACAATGGACTAGGAGTTAACCCGAACAAAACAGAATTGATGCTATTCACAAGCAGAACCAAAATCTTTCAGTTTCAACTTACGGTACTAAACGGTACAACACTCACTCTATCCCTCACAGCTAAATACTTGGGGGGGAGGTTGACACCAAACTGTCCTGGAAAATAAATATAGAATAAATATAGTTAAAAAAAAAATAAAAACACGCTTTTAAAGCATATCAAACTGAAAAGTGAAAAATGATTCTATGTATAAATTAACAATAATAATGAAGGAAAAATTCCTGCATTACTGTGAAAATAGCGTGAAAGGCTCGATATATGAAAAATATGTCAGAAAGCACCCCACGCTTTTCTCACAATAAAATGCGTGTGAAACCGAAGCAATGCCGAGCATGGTGCCCGCAATTCTTAAATACAGCCAGCTGAACTTCATCACATCATTAAACGAGTGAAACCGATGCCATTGCACGACTTTTAAATCACATACGATCGCTATGCGAGTGAAACAGCAGCCTGCATCTCTTGTATAGAGCCGGCAGAGAGAAAGCTGCCCTCATCACACGACTTTTAAATCACATCCCATCGCGATGCGAGTGAAACTGAAGCGTTGGACAGGCATGGCAACCAGGTGCCCTGAAGTCGCCGCTTTACTTTTAAATCACATCGCAATGCAAATGAAACCGAAGCTCTGGCACGGTTCATGCATTTCTTAAATAGACCCAGCTAGCAGCCAGCTGCCTGAAGTCGTCGCACGATGTTTAAATCACATAACATCGCGATGCTAATGAAACCGAAGCTCTGGCAAGGCACGGAGCCTGCATTTCTTAAATAGGGCAAGCCACCGGCCAGCTGTCTGAAGTCAGCGCACGACTTTTAAATCACATAACATCGCGATGCGAGTGAAACCGAAGCTCTGGCAAGGCACGGTGCTGTATTTCTTAAATAGAGCCAGCTTTCTTGAATTCGCAGCACGACTTTTAAATCACATCGCGATGCGAGTGAGACCGAAGCTCTGGCAAGGCACGGTGCATGCATTTCTTAAATAGGCCCAGCTAGCAGCCAGCTGCCTGAAGTCATCGCACGACTTTTTATTCACATAACATTGCGATGCGAGTGAAACCGAGCACAGTCCAAGCACGGTGTTTGCATTTCTTAAATAGAGTCAGCTGCCCTGAAGTCACCGCACGACTTTTAAATTACATCACATCGCGATGCGAGTGCAACTGCAGCACTGGACATGTACGGTATGGCTCAGTGAATAAAGGCCTAACGAACTAACGCCTACAAAAAAAAAGAAATAATGCCTAAAAATTGCATATAGGAATTAGGCGGTTGTTCATAATGGAAGAATGCCCAACATTTTAGGAATTTCTTCATTAAAATTGTTAGGTGATTCTTCATAATGAAAGAAAGCCTAACAATCAAAAATGAAGAAACGCCTAATTAGGTATTTATTCATTTTTGATTGTTAGGCTTTCTTTCATTAATGTTAGACGATTTTTCATTTTGAAACATTCTGTAAAAAATGGATTTTTTTTCAAATTTGTTAAAGCTCTTATTGATGAAGAGTTTAATATATTTTCTTAAAGTTCTAAGCATTTTAATTCGAATTGTTAGGTCTTCTTTCATTAGGGGTTATTACATAATGAAAGAAACCCTAACAATTTATATTTTATTTCATTTTTAAAATTAGGATTTCCTTCATTTTTAAAGTTAGACTTTCTTTCACTTTCTTGTTAGGCGTTCTTATTTAGGCATTATTTCATTTTTAAAAATTAGGCGTTAGTTCGTTAGGCCTTTATTCACTGAGCCGTACGGTATGTGCATTTCTTATATAAAGCCAGCAGGCAGCCAGGTCCCCTGAAGTCACCGCCCGTCTTCTAAATCACAACACATCGCGATGCGAGTGCAACTGAAGTACTGTGCAGGCACGGTGTCTGCGTTTCTTAAATAGAGGCAGCTAGCAGCCAGTTGCCCTGAATTCGCCGTCCGACTTTTAATTCACATCGCGATGCGAGTGAAACCGAAGTACTGTCCAAGCATGGTGCCTGTATTTCTTATATAGAGCCAGCTGGCAGCCAGGTGCCTCCCAATTGTTATAAAACCATTTTTAATTGCAAAAAGATATCAACATGTTAATTTTAAATCTGCATCAAAATAGCATTGACAGACGGCAGCGTCCAGGAGCTAGTGAAGATAACTCCGTTTCAAACTCCAATCTATTCTTAAAAAATTTAGATTTTCTTTGGCAACATTGATAAAAATTGGCAGTTGGAATATATTGCGAATGAAAACAGGCAACACTGATAGCTGGTTTTTCAAATTTTTAATAATAAAACAAGAAGTTTTATGTTAAGATGCAATTTTGAAAATAACATGTTCATATTCTTTTGTAGTTAAAAATGTTTTTTTTAATTCATTTTCATTTCATCAAATGAAGACGTCATAGCGTATTTCGCAGACATTCCGGATTTTCACTTCAGAGATTGCAGGTTCGTTCAAGGAGATTATACTAAATAATAAAATGTATTTTGAATCATAAAATTTCAAATTTTCAATAATAATATAAGAAGTTTTATGATACAATTTTAAAAATAACGTGTTGATATTTTTTTGGAATAAAAAATGCGTTCGTAAAATTTTGTCGACAACTTCAATATTTATCTTCTATCCATTTTCATTGAATATATTATGAAAATGACAATCAGCTGTTTATGATAGTTTCAAACTCGCATAGCTGCAGTTTTTCACCTATAAATATGGATATATTAGGATTTATTGGAAGTTAGCAACGGAGTTATCTTTACTCATTCCTGAATTAACCCGCATTATATCTGTTAACTCGGACTAACACTGCTGTCTGTCAAGGCTTTAGCTAATGGTGTGAACCTGGTTGTTCGGCTTCGGAACGAGTTCGGGTCCGTAATACGGCTCAAAGAGGTTATGGCGTCAGTTTTTTGGGATTTGCGGATTCTTCCGGATTTTCACTACAGGGATGGAATCTACAGATTAGAGAATCGTTGGAGCAAGTGCATTAATGTTCAGAGAGATTATACTGAATAATAAAATATATTTTGAATCATAAAATTGTGTTTTTCATATCAAACGACAAAACTTATTGGCCAACCTGGTATATAGGCAATACGAAAATCGTTGTACAGGTAAACTTCTACAACGGGGTGAATAGGTTCCTGAAAAACACCGCGTTATAGGAAATCACGTTGTAGGAGACTCTGGCTCCTTACAAAAATCAGAGTTTGGTTCCAAAGTAAAAAAAAAAAATTAATAAAATAGTGGAATTTGTATAGTAAAAATATGTGGAAATATTACGACACCACATTTAATATTAAAACGATTATTTATTAAAGAGATCTTAAACACTTGTACTCTTGACGGCGTCTGTACAAAAAGTGACGCTTCTTAAAACTGTAAACTAAGAATAGGAATTTAGTTGGAAACTGTAAATTTCCACGAATATACATAGAAAAATAATAGAATAACTGACAAACAGTGCTGCCAGATGTGATGCATCTTGTTAGTGTGCCCACATTACTCCCCCTCAAATAAAGTCCTGCTTTAAGGTGTTGTTTATGAGTTGTCTGTTAACTCAATGTATGCTAGCTTCAGCATGTCGATTGAGACTGTTTTGTCTGCCCCATTGATTCTAATGATGTAGGTTTTGTCGTCTACACGCTGGATGACTTCATGGGGGCCAGTGTATGGTTGTTGCAGAGGCTTCTTGATGGAGTCTACTCTCTTGAAGACGTGGGTGCACGTGTCTAGGTTTTTGAGTAGGAACAGCTTGCGTTTGGTGTGATGAGCTGTTGGTGCTCGCCTGATTGCTTGGATGATTTGGCTGTATTTCCTCTCGAATGTTTGTGGATCACCTGGTGAGCTTGCTGTATCAAAGAAATTACCGGGTATACGCATTGTAGTCCCGAAAAGCATTTCAGCAGGAGATGCTTTCAGATCTGGTTTGTATGCGGTTCGGAGTCCTAGTAGAACTGACGGCAGCATGTCCGGCCAAAGTGTCTCATTATTGCACATGAGAGCCGCATTGAGTGTGCGGTGCCACCGTTCCACCAGACCATTCGATTGAGGATGATACGGCGTCGTTCTGATTCGTGAGAGTGAGGTGAACAGTGCTGATTCGAACTGCAGACATTGATCAGTGGTGATTGTCAATGGTGTACCGAATTGACAAATCCACTGAGTGTAAAAGGCGTGTGCAACTGTCTCAGCTGTCATGTTGTTGAGTGGTATGGCGTGTGGCCATCAGCTGAAGCGGTCAATGATCGTCAGACAGTAGCGAAGGTCCTTGACTCTGGGCAGCTCTATGAGATCCAGGTGGACGTGCTCGAAGCGATTGTCTGGTACGTCAATGTGGTTTGGTGTGGTGCGATTGTGACGATGGACCTTGGAACGTTGACATGGTATGCAGTGTCTGGACCAGAGGAGTGCGTCTTTTCTTATACCTGCCCAGACGAATCTTCCGGTGAGTTCCTTGACTGTGGCCCTGCCACTAGGATGAGAAAGACCATGGATGATGTCAAAAGCCTGGCGTCTGAGTGGCTGTGGAAGATAAGGTCGCACAACATTATTGCTCACATCACATAGTATATCATGACCTTCAATGTTCTGCAGGTGCAGCTTGAGAGATGTGCTGGATTGGAGATCATTAAGCTGGTCATCTTGGCGTTGTGCCAGCGCAAAGGTCTCAGCATCAAGTTTGGTTGGCATGGTTATGGCATTAATTCTCGAAAGCGCATCAAATACGACGTTTTCTGAGCCCTTGGTATGGAAAATCTGAGTTGAGAACTGTGAGATGTAGTCCAATTGACGTAGTTGGCGAGGTGATGCCTTGTCAGCACGTTGAGAAAATGCGTAGATGATTGGCTTGTGGTCGGTGAAGGTGCTGAAGTTTCTTCCCTCGAGAATGTGCTTGAAAAACTTGATGGCGGCAAAGATGGCTAGAAGTTCACAATCGTACGTGGAGTATCTGGTCTCTGCTGGACTGAGCTGGCGGGAGAAAAAGGCCAGTGGTTGCCGTGAATCTTTGTGTCGCTGTTCAAGAACGCCCCCAATTGCTGTATCCGAGGCGTCGGATCTCAATGAGAGGATGGCGTTTGGTGCGAGGAAAGCCAGGCGCGTGGCTTGGATGACACTTTTCTTGCAGTCTTGCCAGGCTTGATCTGCAGAAGGTGTCCACTGGATTTTAGTGTTGTCCTTCTTCTTGGCATGTTTGAGAAAGTCCGTCGATGGTGGAGAAAACGGTGGATCCGTGGAGACGCTGGAGAATGTCATCCCCATGAGGGACTGGATATCGATCTGGAATTGTATTTGCGTTTAGTTTTCGAGAGTCACCTGTGGTGCGCCATCCACCAGTTTTCTTTGGTTTTCTTTGACACCATATGGATAGGGCTGGCCCATGGGCTGCTCGATGGACGGATCACGCCATGATGTAGCAGGAGGTCAAAGTCATCTTTAGCTATTTGTAGTTTCTCGCCGGTGAGACGTCGTGGGCGCTCAAATACTGGTGGCCCAATTGTCTCAATGTGATGAGCGACTTGACTGTCAGTGGCTGTGACAGGATTGGTGCTGGGATGAGTTATGTGGATGAATTGGTTGAGTAATTGCAGATATTTGGCGCCATGTGCACCAGGACAGATTGAGCGATTGATTGTTGAAATGCTGTGTACCGTGGCCTCAGATAGTGTGCCCTGAGTTGTACATGACGAGGTTATATCGATGAGACATCGTCCTTTGGGATCCACAAGCAATGCAAAGTGGACCAGGAAGTCTGCACCGAGAATGGCTGACTTGACATCTGCGATTATAAAAGACTAATTAAATGTACGGCGAAGATTGAAATCAAGGGTGATGACTATTCGACCGTAGGTTCGGATAACGGTCCCGTTGGCTGCGAAGAGAGTCAGATCATCTTCTGTGAGCGTGTGGGTGATGGCGGACTTGGGCATGAGAGAAATCACTGATCCAGAGTCGACAAGAAATCTCATGTTTGTTGTGCGATCATGAATGTGGGGGCGATGCTCTCTGGTTGGTGGAGTGTTAGCCTCTATACTGTCGCCGGCCGCCTGGATGGTCGACAGCGAAGTTAGATTTCCGCCGATGAGTCGAAGGTGCAAGGACGCTCGCACTTTTTGGCTCTGGACCGATAGAGACGGTGATAATAACAGAACTTCTTCTTGTCTGAGGCTGGCTCTTCCTTCGAGGATGACTGCTGGAAACGGCCAGATGCATGTTGGGGTCGGTGTCGGGTAATTCCCTGGTCCTTGATACAGGTCACCAGGTCGGTTATGGCAAGTTTAAGGCCTGACAAGTCCTTTGCCATGCTGGTGAGCAGAGTATTTTCGAATTTGTCGCCCCTGTGTGCTGCCTGGGCAGGCTGGTGATGTGTACAAAGCACTAACGATTTGATTGTAACGTGATGCGTCATTTGTGATACGGGCCACCTGTAACACTGCTTCAACCTGAACAAACCGCAAACGAGACTGGATGGACCAGAACTGCGGGAGTTTGCAGCTGGGCACAGCTACAATTGATGCAGTGTTCTGGGCTTCATCGGCGGCGTCACTGATGGTCACAGTTGGGTCGTTTGTGGTCATGTTCGAGACGTTTGAATTACTGATGGACGTGTTTGGCGAATGCTCTAATGGCATGTCATTGAATCGATTTAAAGCACGTGGTCACTGGTTTGCACAAATTTTTAGACGCTGTTGAGTGTGAAATTACAAAGAGAGTGAATTTGCAATAAATATTAACGTTTGCACTCATTTGTACTTTAACGCGTGGAGAGACAAAGTTTGATCCAATTTAATCACGTCGGGGTCACCATAATGTGGAAATATTACGACACCACATTTAATATTAAAACGATTATTTATTAAAGAGATCTTAAACACTTGTACTCTTGACGACGTCTGTACAAAAAGTGACGCTTCTTAAAACTGTAAACTAAGGATAGGAATTTAGTTGGAAACTATAAATTTCCACGAACATACATAGAAAAATAAAAGAATAACTGACAAACAGTGCTGCCAGATGTGATGCATCTTGTTAGTGTGCCCACAAATATGTTCTTCTTCTTCTTAATTGGCGTAGAGACCGCTTACGCGGTTATAGCCGAGTTAACAACAGCGCGCCAGTCGTTTCTGCTTTTCGCTACGTGGCGCCAAATGGATATTCCAAGCGAAGTCAGGTCCTTCTCCACTTGGTCCTTCCAACGGAGTGGAGGTCTTCCTCTTCCTCTGCACATAAATATGTGCTTAATATAATTTTGTGTATTTATTTGTAGAGCCATAAAAACATACAAAGTATGTAATTTAATAACACTCTATTTATTTAAACAACAACAAAAGAAAAGAAAATTTCAATTCTATGTAAAATATTCAAGTTGAAAGATTTAATAAATTAAAGCCGAAACGATAACTTTCTACTCCTCCTCATCACTTAGTATGATTTGTTTCAAACGTTTTGTTCGTACTAGTTCAAAATCCTTTATCAGATTCGGGCATCCTTTCGACGATTATTGGTTTGAGAAAGTTGGGCAATAAAGTTTGTTTGCTATTATTTCGCCAATGTTTATAAATTTCTTGATAGGGAGCTAAATTGTTTTGAATCTTTTGTTTAAATATTTCTGCTATTATCCACTTGAAGGACGTCAAAAACGCACATCAATACCAGAAACCATAGCCAAAATACAGAATATGCCAATTTTTATTACAAAAACATATCAACACGCATCAAAATAGCATTGACAGGCGGCAGCGTTAATCTCCGTTGCAAACTCCCTTTAATTATTAATCCAGGAGTTATTGAAGGTAACTCCGTTGCAAACTCCAATGGCCAATTTGAATCTATTGTGTTTAAAAAGCAAGCAACACTGACAGCTGGTTTTTCAAATTTCCTATAATAAAACAAGAAGTTTTATGTTATGATGCAATTTTAAAAATAACATGTTCACATGTTTTTGTAATAAAAAATGCTTTAATAACAATTCTGCGGTTAACAAGCGTAATGTTCATCTTCTATCCATTTGCATTGAAAATATTATAAAAATTACAATCAGCTGATTATGAGAGTTTCAAACTCGCGTAGCTGTCGTCTGTCAATTACAAATTTGATTTATGAGGATGTAATGGAAGTTAGAAACGGACTTATCTTCACAAATTCATGCAATAATCCGGATTTATGCAGTTAACTAGGACTAACGCTGCCGTCTGTCAAAGCTATAAAGAGTGGTGTGAACCAGTTTGTTCGGCTTCGAAACGAGTTCGTGTCCCGAAATTGTCCAAAAAGTTTATGGCATCAGTATTTTGGGATGCGAGAGGAATTTTTTTTGTGGATTACTTACAAATTAATTCTGATTATTATTGCAACATTTTGGACCAATTGAAGAAGAAAATTCATGAAATAAGACTCGGATGCGAGAGGAATTTTGTTTGTGCATTTCTTTCAAACTGGTAAAAAAAATTAATTCCGAATATTATTGCAACCTTCTCTACCACCTTAAGTAGAAAATTCATGAAAAAATACCCGGTTTCCGTGTCAAATGAGCATTGTGATAATGGCTAAAATCAAAAACTCAAAACATGTATAAGTGGCTATAGTTTTTCATCAAATGAATCATAACGACTGTTGAAGCGTATTTTGCAGACATTCGGGATTTTCACTTCATGTATGGAATCCACAGATTGTAGGATAGTTGCAGCAAGTGTATTTATGTTCAGGGAGATTATACTAAACAATAAAATGTATTTTGAATCATAAAATTTCAAGTTTTCAATAATTATAGAAGAAGTTTTATGCTATACAACGGAATCTTCTCTCCATTTTCATTGAAAATATTATAAAAAGGACAAACAGCTGCTTACGAAAGTTTCAAACTCGCATAGCTGCTGTCCTTCGCCTACAAATTTGGATCCGATTATGTGCGTAGTTAATTCGGATTAACGCTGCCGCCTGTCAATGCTATTTTTATGCAGTTTTAAAACTAATTTATTTTAGCTATGATTTCTGGTGTCGACGTGTGTTTTGGACGTCCTTTGCTTGTACGACCACGTTTAAATTGTAGGTGAACAATCATTATGAACTTTTAACATTCTGATGGTGAATTTCTTATGGTGCTACTTCTTCCAAAAATTAGAATTTGATCGCTGCACAATATTAAATTTCTTCCATTGTTAAAAACCACTGCTATACGGCGACAATAAAATGGCTTGTAAATAAAAAATGAATTGCTAGATTGAAATGAAACTTCACTTATGTTCATATGAAGAGTGTACCAACAAAACAAAAAAAAATGGCCTAACTGCAAAGCCTTCTCTTATCGCACGACAAAATTTATTGAACAACCTGGTACATAAACATCGAGCAATCGATATCGGAATTCATTGAAAAATTTAGCTTACCACATATATCAAAATCTTATATCTATCGGGTGATTTTTTAAGAGCTTGATAACTTTTTTTAAAAAAAAAACGCATAAAATTTGCAAAATCTCATCGGTTCTTTATTTGAAACGTTAGATTGGTTCATGACATTTACTTTTTGAAGATAATTTCATTTAAATGTTGACCGCGGCTGCGTCTTGGGTGGTCCATTCGGAAAGTCCAATTTTGGGCAACTTTTTCGAGCATTTCGGCCGGAATAGCCCGAATTTCTTCGGAAATGTTGTCTTCCAAAGCTGGAATAGTTACTGGCTTATTTCTGTAGACTTTAGACTTGACGTAGCCCCTCAAAAAATAGTCTAAAGGCGTTAAATCGCATGATCTTGGTGGCCAACTTACGGGTCCATTTCTTGAGATGAATTGTTCTCCGAAGTTTTCCCTCAAAATGGCCATAGAATCGCGAGCTGTGTGGCATGTAGCGCCATCTTGTTGAAACCACATGTCAACCAAGTTCAGTTCTTCCATTTTTGGCAACAAAAAGTTTGTTAGCATCTTGGTTGACATGTGGTTTCAACAAGATGGCGCTACATGCCACACAGCTCGCGATTCTATGGCCATTTTGAGGGAAAACTTCGGAGAACAATTCATCTCAAAAATGGACCCGTAAGTTGGCCACCAAGATCATGCGATTTAACGCCTTTATATCTAAAGTCTACAGAAATAAGCCAGCAACTATTCCAGCTTTGTTTCCGAAATAAAAAGTTGCCCAAAATTGGACTTTCCGAATGGACCACCTAAGACGCAGCCAACATTTAAATGAAATTATCTTCAAAAAGTAAATGTCATGAACCAATTAACGTTTCAAATAAAGAACCCGTGGGATTTTGCAAATTTTTTGGGTTTTTTTTTAAAAAAAAAGTTATCAAGCTCTTAAAAAATCACCCGATATATAACTCCGTTGCTAACTTCCATTTATCCCTTATAAAGCCAAATTTGTATGTGACAGACGGCAGCTATGTGAGTTTGAAACTCTCGCAAAAAGCTGGTGGGTGTTAGTGAATGAAATAAGCACATGTATCCCACTAAAAAATATTTCTTTATTTGAAAATTGATCAGAAATATTGTACATTTTATGTTATTCATACAGTTATATGTTTTGCAATCGTTATACCGCGAGTATCTTGAGAATGTGTTTCGTAAAAGCCATTATGGCTTCTAATGCTAAATTCAACTTCTAGGTACATGTTCAATATTTTTATATTAACCGCGGTCTCGAATGGCAATATTTATTGAACGTTTTCGATATTGTCGCGAATTTTAAAATTGAAAATGAAATGAAATTTAAATTGCAAAATAAATTTAAATTAAATCGTCACAGTACTCCCCAGTGCACTATGGTCGGAAACATCACTTTTCTTGGCCAAAACTATTAAAACTTAAACAGCGGCAGCGTTAAACGCTTCCTTTGGCGCACACGTGTATTTAAGCGAAGAGATGAAATTAATGGATCCGATGTATCAAGAGCTCTATGAAATACATCGAAAAGATTATCAATACGGCTAGTCTTACGTGCATGGTGCAGTCTGTCGCTTTTATATATTTTGTTTCGTGACTCAGCTGCATCCTCTCCGAAGTAACCAACAGGACGTGGTGTATTCTGCATTATTTGCTTTGAGTGAACTATAACTTTATGTACTGTTTGAAAGCAATACTCTTCAAATTTATCCAAATTTAGGGAAAATTGACAAGATAAACATATTAATATTATTCTCATTCGAAATATTAATTCAGTGTCTACTCCTAAAACTTTCTAAAATTTATCATATTCCGTAAATGCTCTTCGTGACGTGTTGCCGTCATTTGTGGAACCACAACCACCTGCTTTCGGAACATCAACATGAAGACTTAGTTCTTTCCACAACTCATTCCGGATATACTCTTTTCTTATCTTAATTGCATCTTTATCTTCCTCCGATCTAATTTGCCATTTCTTTACTTCCATCTTGTATCCTAAATATAGTACGAACTCAAAAAATCTAATCCAGGAGTGCAGTGGACTAATTCCATACTTTAGATTTCCATCGATAGGATGAAATTTTACACTGTTATAATCTGTGACTTTAACAAAGTCAGTTTGGGTTCCATGGCATATTGGACATTTTTGATTTGAATTTGTATCGGTTAAAACATTCAAAACTTTTCCATCTATAACAGTTAAAAACACTCTGAACGTTATTTCGATTATCTTACCAGCTTCGATTTCAACACGTAAGTTTTCAAGCTCTTGAATTTGTTTATTTAAGTCAGCAGCTTCTCTTGTCATCACTTCCTTAGTTTCACTCGTGTATTCTAATTTTAAAGACCGACAAAATCTTGTGGACTGCGGAAAACAACTATTCCAAATCGGGGCTCCCGCACTACTCAGGAGTCTACAGGGAATCACTGTTGTGGCCAAAAGACATGAATCAGCATTTCGTGATGTACTTTGATCAAGGAAAGATTGCTTATATTGAGATTGACCAGAGCTGCTGTCAAAACCGGAGCTAAATATCATTTCCGTTGATATGATGTTACCCGTAATTGTCGCAAATACTTCCTTTTGCATCTCTATAATTCTTTTAGCCGTATGGTTTAAAAGCATTTGTAAAGGAACCTTTACACATTTGTCATCTACAAGTACACCATCGGGTCCGCACTTACTTTTTATTGCTAATATATTATCATAGGGTGGATAAATATTAGCGTTACGTTCCTTGCTAGAAGTCCGGATGGAACAGTATTGCCTCTTCGAACAATTGTTTTCGAGAAGAAATGCTAACGCTTCCTCATCAGACATTATAATAGGTGCTTTTACATCATCGACATATAGCTTCCTAATCTTGGATGGTCTTGATGAACTTTCGATGGTTTCTTTTAAAACAACTGCCAAATATACTTGTCCTTCTTTTCGAGCCGAAATTGATGCTGCTTGAACTAACAAGATTTGTTTCGTTGTGTTCTGACATCGAGAGGTTTGCTGCTTGTCTTCTTTTACTTCGTTTAGATTTCTCAGAGTACTTAAGTTGCTGGCGTCCAGTTAGTGATACAATTTTTTCATCTGGGCTTAGTTCCACTGTGCATTGAGTCTCTGTGGAAGTGTTTTCTAAATTTATTTGCCTGTTTATTAGTTTCTGAACAAAGCCAGCCAGAATATTTAATTTTAAAATCATCTAATCTTCTATGACACTTTTCCCACTTTGCAGACAAATTATTGTTAACCATGCGTGTTTTTTTTTGTTAAATACTTATAGCATTCATCTGAAATGTTATCGGCTCCATATTTTTGTATAAAATAATTTATTAGTGCGTCCTTATTTTTTCCTTTCTTCTGCTTGGTCAACCAAATATCAAAAACTGCTGAATTGTGTAAACAAATGTCGACTGAAAAAAAAATTTACTCAAAAACCGCAAAAAACCGCAAATCGAGATAAACATTTTCAAAAACTAAACACTTCAAAGTAATTTCAGCTTTTAATCTTATGCTTAACACTCCTAAACAAAATGTGTTAAGATTACTCAAACTTAAAAAATAAAATAAATTCCAAAATGTTAAAGACTTTTGGAAAAAGTTATTTTATTTTTTAGAGTATCCAACTTTTAAGTATTATATTTTACAAAATTAATAAACTTACCATCACCTTCGTGTTCCATTTAAACTTTTATTTAACACGCTTTGTTTTCAGCTTTAACAAGCAATTGAAGTAAGCACTGTAAAACACCGAACGCAATTATGTTTACAAATGAAGCAAACAAATTCAACTTCGATGACTCACCGAATAACGGTGAATTGCATATTACAACAACCAAATTCATTTTTGGTTGTTTTGGAGCGTTGACTACTAGATTTCAGAAACTGTAACGAAGCTTTTTCTGCCCCTGCTTCTTACAAGTATAAATTGCTGAGGTATACTCGCCGTGTCCAGGGTTCGTTACAATAAATTTGTAAATATTGGGGCTCTTCTGCGAATCGTACTTTATTTCATTCAATTTATATTAATATATAATATGTATTAATCTATGTTGCAAAATTGTATCCTGCGTTGTACTGTCGTCGCCCGAGGACGACGCTGTCAGGGTAACGGTTCTGTGTGGCCCGTTAGGGCAATACCGTTTCCCGCTCTGTTGCGCTCCTGGGTGCTAGACGACTTGCTGCTCTGTACCACGACGAACACACTCGGCTACTTCTGCCGGCGCTCGTGTAGCCTTCAATAAGGGTGTCCTGGCGTACACGTTGACACTCCTCTGTTACGACGACTGCGGCCGGCTATTTCTGCCAGCGCTCCTGTAAACTTCGATGACGATGTCCGGCCATATACGTTGACGCTCGCGTGCTTCGACGACTACGCTCGGCTACTTCTGCCGGCGCTCGTGTAGGCTTCAATACGCTGTCCTGGTATATACGTTGACACTCGCGTGCTACGACGACTACGTTCGGCTACTTCTGCCGACGCTCGTGTAGGCTCCAATACGCTGTACTGGTATACACGTTTACGCTCCTCTGCTACGCTGGAGAGGTCCTTTTAACCACTTTTGCCGCGTAGAGATCCCGGATCACGGAAGACTGCGTTAGCGACCGCGATGTTAAAAGTTGAGTTGGTCAGAAGATAAACTCACTACCAAGCTCGCCCTTAACAGACAGCGTTCACAAGTCAGGGTACCAAGACTAGCCAGAAGATAAACTCACTGCGTAGTCTGATGCCAAACGTGCGTACGCTGTCACAGTCCCGTGCTGACTCCCTGATCATCCGTCACCTAACTCCCCAGCAAGCCTCTGCTGCGTGCTAAAACATTCGCAACATGTTGCGTTGGGATGGCGTGTGTTGCTGGGACGGCGTATGTTGCTGGCAGTGGCGTGGTTTTACCGCTGCGTATGCATGCTTGTTGTTGTTTTATCTGTTTGTCTGATTTCTCCGTCTTCGTGGTTATCCCGCTGCATTGTTTGCGTGGCGTGTTTTTACCGCTGCGTATACGTTCTGGTTGTTATATCATCTGCATGTCTGGTTCTTCAATCTTCTTGTATTTCTAGAAGTGGCGTGGTTTTCCCGTTGTGTTGTAAACATTAGGGTGTGCCTTTATGGGTTGTGTGGGCTAAATTCTGTATAGATATTTAGTTCTCACAAAACAACAACATATTTCGGGACTGCAAATATTTTGACTTTTGGCCAACGAAATGAAATTTCCGACCATAGTGCAGTGGCTGAATGATAATTAAGTCAGAGAAATAATGAAAAATTATTAACTGATTGTCGGTGGAAGAAACGTATCGTTTAGGTTTGTTTACGGTTATTCCGATTCTCGTTGACTTTGATTGTTCGCTTTGGGTTTGAGTGTAGTTGGTTTGATTTTTGCTTGATGTTAAAACGATCGTGTCTGGTGGTATGATTGCGTTTGATGCTGATGATGGCGGCTTGTCGATTGGTAAAAATGCTGCTTTGACTCTATCTATGCTAACGCGAACTTTGCGACCTTTGACAAGAATTTCAAATGTCTTGTCGTCTTGGGCCGTCGTATGGTGTTTTAAGCGGTGGTCGAACGTCATCATCTCTCAAGAAAACGTGTGTGCAAGTTTGCAAATCGTTTTGAACGAAGACTTTTTTGTTAGCGTGATTCGACGCTGGAAAGGGTTGAATTTTCCACATCCATTCGCATAATTGTTGAACGAATTTGGTGTCAAGACTATGTCGCATGGGAGTTTAAGTGTCTGGCCATAAACCATCTCTGATGGTATTGCTTTGATTATCTTCTTCGAACACACATCGAAGGGGAAGCATGATCATTGGCAGAGTTTCGGTGCAGCGTTCGTTGTTTTGACATTTGATAGCTGATGTCATGGTTCGATAAAAACGTTCGATCATGCCGTTGGCTTGCGGATGTCGTGGACTCGAACGAAGGTGTTTTGTTCCAATTATATGCTTTAATTCATTGAACAGTTTTGCTTTTAAATTGCTTGTCTTAATCTGGTGATTTTAGCTGGCACACCGTAGAAAGTTATCCAACCGTTGATTAAAGCCTTGGCGACGGTATCGACGTGAATGTCTTCAATTGGAATAGCGATTGGCCAGCGATTGTATCCATCGATGCAAATAAGACAATAGTGATAACCATTTGAGACTGGCAATGGTCCGACCAAATCGATGTGAATCCATTCGAAACTTTTCATTGGTGTAGAAAAACTCTGAAGTGCCGCTCTGTTGTGTTGCGGAATTTTGGATTTTTGGCATGAAATATAAGTTTGTACCATTTCGGTAATGTCTTTTTTCATATTGGGCAAACAAAGCGCTAGCTGATCATTTTGATTGTTGACTTCTTACTGGGATGAGCCATGTTGGGAACAGAGTTGAATACTTGTTGACGAAAATCCTTAGTGATTAATAGTCGTACGTGCTTTGTTTAAACGTCACAAACAATGGCTTTGGTTGGTCGCTTTTCTGACTCTCAGCCAACTCTTCAAAATTGATTACTTCACAAGTTGATAAACTCTCGAGGCGTGAGAAAAAATCGGCTTCGATTTTGTTTTGTTTTTCCCGGGAATGTAACAGATATCAGTGGTGTACTGACCGATGAAATCCAAATGATGTAATTGTCGTGGCGAAGCCTTCTCGGGATTTTGTAAAAATGCGAATGTTATTGGTTTATGATCGGTCATAATTGTGAAGCGCCTACCTTCAATCATGTGTCGCTAATAATGGCGATCATATCTGCTGTAGCGCTTCTGGCGATCGTTCGTTCTGAATAAAATCCGAGTGGCTCAAATTTCTCTTCGTTGACTTGATGAAGAGCTGCTCCGACCGAAAAATTGCTAGCGTCGACATGAAGTGCCAGTTTAGCCTTTGGCAATGAATGTTTTAACGTAATTGCGTCGATCAATGCCTACCTTACATTCTTCGAAAGCCCTTTCGGCGTCTTCGGTCCAAATAACTGGCGATTTGTCATTTTTCTTGTTGCCTTTGATTAGACGCGTAGACAGCTTTGAGTTTAAGCTATATTAGGAATAAAATCGCGATAAAAGTTAATCATTCCTAGAAACTTACGAAGTTTGTTGGCTATTTATGGTTTTGGATAATTTGCGAAAGCGTCTACTTCGTCGGCTGATGGTCGAGTGCCGGCTTTACTGACTAGATGACCCAAAAATAACACCTCTTCCTGCGCGAATTTTCATTTGGCGACGTTGATTTTCAAGCCGTGTTCGCGTAGCCGTTCCAAAACTATGCGAATATGTTGAAAATGCTCTTCTTTGTTCTTCGATCCGATGCAAATGTCGTCGATGTAGCAGAATACAAAGTCCGAACCGAATAATACCTGATCCATGAATCGTTGAAGTGTTTGCGCTGCGTTGCATAATCCGAAGGTCATAACATAGAATTCAAACAGCCCAAACGGTGTGATTATGGCTGTCTTCTTTCGATCTTCGTCGGCGATTGGAATGTTGAAATAAGCTTTCTCCAAATCAGGAACAGAAAAAATTGTCTTTCCGTTTAGATTATATGTGAAATCGCGAATGTATTTGACTGGGTAGCGATCACGAACTGTTTGAGCGTTTAAACGTCGATAATCTCCACACGGTCGCCAAAAACCATCCTTTTTTGGAACCATGTTTTATAGACTGGCCTATTCGCTTTGTGATGGTTGACAAATTCCCATGTTGAATATGTACTCGAATTCTTTCTCAGCGTTGACGAGTTTCTCTTGATTTAAACGACGAGCGCGTGAATAAGCTGGTTGACCGTTTGACAACGAACAGCTGTTTTCGTTGCTTTTGTCTTATCATAACAAGTCGGTGTCGTGAGATCTTTAAATTCAGTTAGCAGCTTTTTACATACGTTGCCGATGTTGATTGAAAATACCGGCTCATAAATGATGAAATTAAAAACGCATTTTGTTCGAGTTTGGTTTCTCTGTCAATGAGTTGGTTGCCTTTGACTTCAACCAGAAGACCAAATTTGTCGAGAAAATCTGCACCCCAAATTGAAACTTAATTCTCTTCGTAGTCCGAAGTAGATTGAAATTAGTTTGTTACCGTATGTGTTGATGATTGATCCGTTGGCGGCGAATAGCGAATAATTCAATGTTTTGAGTTTCTCCTTAAATGATGATTTAGGTAGAATTGAAAAATCTGCTCCTGTGTCGACTAAAAATTTAGGATGAGTCTTACGATCGGTGATAAAGAGACGGCGTAATTTTTGACTGCCCTGTCTTTGGTTTCACTCCTTCTTGAATGCGCATGGTTGTAAACACTTCTTGGCATCAGCGCCGAATCGATGATGATAATAGCAATTCGGGAACTTGCTAACCTGGCTTTTTGAACAACTACGAGAACGTTGTTTGTTGTCGCGGGCTGGTGTTTGACTGCGGCCACATTGATTACCCGATTTTGTTGATTTCTCGTCGGAGAGCGTCAATCGGCTGCTTCAAAGCGGCGAAACCATCCGCTTGGAGTTTGACTTTCGGCAATATTCGAGAGTGTTTCAACGTCGAGCGAGCTGATAACGTAATCGCATTTTGGTTGATCGATTGAAATTTCAGCGTTTCGGAATTGCGCTGCTAAAAAAAAGGGGTATCGTCAATACGACAATTGTCAAAAGCGCCCAGAAATCCATTTCTTCAATGTCGAAATAATTTTTCAGTTGGAAGAGCTTTTCTTATGAATTTATACGTATGTATGTCGAGCACTTGTTGCAATTGTTCTGAAGAGTGTTGCCTCATGAACGTGATATTTTCGAAGTGTATCGTTGTTTCGGTCTGCTGAGTACCTAAACGATGTATTTTCCAGAATGTTTGTCGTCGTTCACTCTATGACCGCGTGTTCGGTAATGATCGCTCGTATGTTGTATGTCACCAATTTGTGGGTGTTAGTGAATGAAATAAGCACATGTATCCCACTAAAAAATATTTTTTTATTTGAAAATTGTTCAGAAATATTGTACATTTTATGTCATTCATACAGTTATATTTTTTGCAATCGTTATACCGCGAGTATCTTGAGAATGTGTTTCGTAAAAGTCATTATGGCTTCTAATGCTAATTTCAACTTCTAGAGAAAAGAAAAAATAAGCAATAACCAATAATTTTAAAATTGAAAATGAAATGAAATTAAAATTGCAAAATAAATTTAAATTAAATCTAACCTCCACAAGCTGATTGTCATTTTATAATATTTTCAATGAAAATTGATTGATGATAAACATTGCGGTTGTTGACCAAATTTTACAAAACCATTTTTTATTACAAAAATATACCAATACGTTATTTTCAAAACTGGGCATTGACAGACGTAGCTTTAATCCGGAATAACTGCATTAATCTGCATTAATCCAGGAGTTAGTGAAGATAAATCCGTTGCTACCTCCCATTTAATCCTAATAATTTTAAAGAGTTATCTTTTATTATTTCAATTGAAAATATTATACAAATATTACGAAAATATTATAAAGCTATTTATTAGAGATTCAAACTTGCATAGCTGCCGTCTGTCACCTAACACTTTGGTTCTGACTATGTGCTTAGTTAACGCTGCCGTCTGTAAAGGCTATAACATAAAGCTTATTGTTTTATTATTGAAAATTTTAAAAACAGCTGTCTATGGTGTTTTTCTTTCATTCACAATAGATTAAAATTGGCCATTTTTAACAATGTTGTCAACGAAAATGCAACTAACTTCTTAAACTCCTCAATTAACCCGAATTAATGCAGGAGGATGGAGTCATGTGGAAAAGTTCACGCAAGTGAGCAAAGTTCTCTGATCGCCATTCACTTAGGAGTGGCCAGAAACGATTCCTTTACATATGACTCAAGCAGCTCACGACTTCCGGTCTTTGACCAAGTATCCTTTGGGTAGCCTAAAAACATCCGTTTGAAGGCGAGCTAAAGTGAGAAGGCGAAACATCCCCTCCGCAGGGTTGTGCTCTGGGTTTGGGACCCGATGATAAGAGACCCCTCTTTTGATGACGACCATGGCAAACGAAATAAGAAACCATTGGTTTTCGGGAAATGCAAAAGAACAGCTGGTACGACGAGGAGTGCCGTGTCGCAGCGGAGAGAAAACAGATTGATATCAATATCGGCCTCAACACCCTCGCCGTTAGTTCTGCTTTCTCCAGACTAGACAAGGAAGCACAGAAAATGGGTCTGGCAGTGAACGAGGGCAAGACGAAATATTTCCTGTCATCAAACAAACAGTCGTCGCACTCGCGACTTGGCTCTCACGTCACTGTTGACAGTCATAACTTTGAAGTTGTAGATAATTTCGTCTATTTAGGAACCAGCATTAACACCACTAACAATGTCAGCCTGGAAATCCAACGCAGGATTGCTCTTGCCAACAGGTGCTACTTCGGACTGAGTAGGCAATTGAAAAGTAAAGTCCTCTCTCGACGAACAAAAACCAAACTGTATAAGTCGCTCATAATTCCCGTCCTGCTATATGGTGCAGAGGCCTGGACGATGACAACAACCGATGAGTCGACGTTACGAGTTTTCGAGAGAAAAGTTCTGTGAAAGATTTATGGTCCTTTGCGCGTTGGCCACGGCGAATGAACGATGAGCTGTACGAGATATACGACGACATTGACATAGTTCAGCGAATTAAAAGACAGCGGCTACGCTGGCTAGGTCATGTTGTCCGAATGGACGAAAACACTCCAGCTCTGAAAGTATTCGACGCAGTACCCGCCTGGGGAAGCAGTGGAAGAGGAAGACCTCCACTCCGTTGGAAGGACCAAGTGGAGAAGGACCTGGCTTCGCTTGGAATATCCAATTGGCGCCACGTAGCGAAAAGAAGAAACGACTGGCGCGCTGTTGTTAACTCGGCTTTAATCGCGTTAGCGGTGTCTACGCCAATAAAGAAGAAGAAGAATGCAGTTAACCCAGATTAACGCGGCCGTTTGTCAATGCTATAAAGAGTGATGTGAACCTGATTGTTTGGCTACAATCAAAACATTAAATCTGCATGAGCGGCTAGCGTTTTTCATCAAATGAAGACATCATATCGACTGTTGAAGCGTATTTTGCAGACCTTCCCGATTCTCACTTCAGGGATGGGATCCACAGATTAGAGGTTAGTTTGTGCTAGTGTATAAAGGTTCAGAGAGATTATACTGAATAATAAAATGTCTTTTGAATCATAATATTGGAAATTTTCAATAATAATATAAGAAGTTATGCTATGATGCAATTTTAAAAACAACGTGTTAATATCTTTTTGGAATAAAAAATGGTTTTATAACAATTGGGCGGCTAATAACCGCAATGTTTGTTTTCTATCCATTTTCACTGAAAATATAATAAAAATTGCAATCGGCTGTTTACGAGAGATTCAAACTCGCATAGCTGCCATCTGTTAAGGCTATAACATAACATCATAATATAAAACTTCTTGTTTTACAAGTATTATTGAAACTATTGAAAACAGCTACAAGAGTTGCTTGTTTTTCACTAACAATATATTAAAATGGGCCATTTTGAATAATGTTGCTAACGAAAGTGCAATTAACTCTTTAAATCTTTTAGGATTAAATGAGAGTTAGCAACGGAGTTGTATTCATTAATTTATGATCTAATCTTAATTAATTAACACGGATTAACGCTGCCGTCTGTTAATGCTATAAAGAGTGGTGTGAACCTTGTTGTTCGACTTCGAAACGACTTCATGTCCGGAAATCCGCCAAGAAGGTTATGGCATCAGTTTCTTGGGATGCGAGATTAATTTTAATTGTAAAGACGACTGACATAAACAGCTGCTGTAAACACACTGGTAGACAAATCGCCCTAATTTTTGGCATCATAATTAAGGGCAGTTGTACCAACCTAGGAAAAACAATTTACCTCTCTTCCATATAAGCGGAAGATGAGAGGGGGAAATGAAGAATTCCCGATAATTTCTTGACAGGGTGTATATACAAGTAACAAGAAACTTGGCTATCAACCTAAATATAAAATTGTGAAATTTTTCCTAATGCTCTGCCGCTATGGATTTATGAAAACTCCAAGGTAAATCAGCTTGAATGTGTGTCATTTTTTACACAATTCCGATATTGATTGCTCATTAAGCATGCAGAAGATTGCGAAATTTTTGCAAACACTGCACATTATGGCTTTAGGAAAATTCTAAAAACAAGAAAATGGTAAGTAAGCTATAATAGGCGTGTTTTATTTGACCAGCAAATTAAGCTATTATCTTATTTTGTATGGAAGACTTAGCCAAAATAATTGTTTTTTTTTCCAAATGCTCTGCGGATATGGCTTTATGAAAACCTTAATAACATGAAAAAGGAAAATCAGTTTAAATATGTGATATTAATTTTTTCACGAAATTCCGATATCTGGAAAATCAGTTTAAATATGTGATTTTAATTTTTTCACGAAATTCCGATATCTGTTTTTCAGTATACATATAAGACTTTCGATTTTCAACATACATATATATAAGATATGGTTTCATAAAATCTCAAATTGCGTGAAAATATATATATATAGCGTGAATAAGTGAATCTATTTCTCCACGCAATTCCGAAATTAAAGTAACAAGAAAATCGGCTATCAACATAAAAATAAGATTGTGAAATTTTTATAAATGCTTTATCGTTAAGGATTTATGAAAACTCCAATAACTTGACGAAGGTAAATCAGCTTAAATGTGTGAAGTTATTTTTACACATTTCTGATATCGGTTGCTCAGTATGCATGCACCAGATTGTGGAATTTTTCCGATACACTGCCGTTGTGGCTTTAAGAAAACTCTAAAAACAAGAAAAAGGTAAATAAGCTTGAATATGTCAACGTAATTTTTTCATGCAATTTCAAAATTGATTGTTCGTTATATAAAAATAAATCAAAAATCGAGTTATAGCCTAAATTTAAAATTTTAGTATATTTCCAAATGCTCTGCCGCACGACTTTAAGAAAACTCAAATAGCGTATAGCGTATAGCGTAGCATATTACATGTTACAATATGCTTGAATATGGTAAGCTAATTTTTTCAAGGTTGTTCAATAAATTTTGACGTTAGATAAGAGAGGGCGTTGCTACTAGGCCGACTTTTTTTTTTGTTTTGTTGGTATACTTTTCATATAAATGTATGTGAAGTTTCATTTCAATCTGTCAATTCATTCTTTGTTTACATTTAGTGTCGCCGTGTTACATTATTTTTTTACAATGCAAAAAATTTAATATCGTGCAGTGATCTAATTCTTATTTTTGGAATGTGTAGCAACAAATTAAATTCATCAAAGAATGTTAAAAATGTAAAATGATTGTTCACCTACAATTAAAACAGTGGAAAGATGGGTTACTGAATTTAAACGTGGTCGTACAAGCGTTTAACCCGATCCACGTGAAGAGCGTCCAAAACGATTATCAACACCAGAAATCATAGCTCTATTGACTGAGGGAGATTTAGTAGAGGCTCTACACATCTCGCTAGGAAGTGTGAGCCATATTTTAAGTGAAATTTTGTCTTTTAGAAAGCTGTGTGCACGAACAAAAACTTATTCGAATTCGACTTTCTCAGCAACATTAAGAGCGTTTTATAAAAGATTAAGTAGATTTGTGCGTCGATTCAACGCTATGAATGAGCATTGGTTATACCACTATGATCCTGAATAAAAACAAGACGGCAGCATTAATCTGGATTAACGATGCACTTACTCAGATCCAAATTTTTAGGTGAAAGACGGCGAGTTTGAAACTTACGAAAACAGCTGATTGTCATTTTTATAAGATTTTCAAGGAAAATGGATAAAAGATAAACATTGCGGTTGTTAGTCGTCCAATTTTTACAAAACTATTTTCTATTACAAAAACATATCAGCAAGTTATTTTTAAAATTACATCATTATAGCATTTACAGACGGCAGCGATAACTTAGATTAACTGCATTAATCCTGATTAATTCAGGAGTAAGTGAAGATAACACCATTGCTACTCTCATTTAATCCTTATAATTTTATAGAGTTAGCTGCATTTTGTTTGGCAACATGTTTAAAACTGTCCAATTTTAATTTATTGTGAATGAAAAACAAGCTACACACCAAATAAATAGATTAGAATTTGTCAAGGTAATTTTTTCACGCATTCCAAAATGGAATGCTCGTTATATAAAAATAACAAAAAAATCGGCTTATAGCCTAAATATAAGATGTATATTTACAAATTTAATTTTTTTCATATTGAGAGAGTATTCAAAGTGTTCGTATATATATTTTCACGCAATTTGAGATTTTATGAAACCATATCTTATATATATGTATGTTGAAAATCGAAAGTCTTATATGTATACTGAAAAACAGATATCGGAATTTCGTGAAAAAATTAAAATCACATATTTAAACTGATTTTCCAGATATCGGAATTTCGTGAAAAAATTAATATCACATATTTAAACTGATTTTCCTTTTTCATGTTATTAAGGTTTTCATAAAGCCATATCCGCAGAGCATTTGAAAAAAAAAAACATAATTATTTTGGCTAAGTCTTCCATACAAAATAAGATAATAGCTTAATTTGCTGGTCAAATAAAACACGCCTATTATAGCTTACTTACCATTTTCTTGTTTTTAGAATTTTCCTAAAGCCATAATGTGCAGTGATTGGAAAAATTTCGCAATCTTCTGCATGCTTAATGAGCAATCAATATCGGAATTGTGTAAAAAATTACACACATTCAAGCTGATTTATTTAAGTGTTTATTTAATTAGCTCCGTGAATTCTGTCTTTACAAAAAAAAAATAATCAAGAAAAAGTAAAAACAAAAACAATTTATTGAATTGTAAACAATTAAAACATATAAAGAACAGTGCACACAAATTAATAATAATAAACATAAACAAATAGTGCAGGAATCAATAAGTGAAAACAAAAAAAATCAAACAAACTATAATGAGTGCTTCTCAGCCTTAAAGTCATCGCGGCGATCAGCTAAATAAGGAAACGAAGCAAAGGACGCAGTCAGCAGGAAACAACAATTGCGCTGACAGCAACCCCGAAGAAAATCATAACGCAAGGTGAGAGTGTACCAATAAAAAAAGGCCCGTCTGTACAAACTGGCATTGGCCGCTACGTTAATATGTTAATATAAAAAGGAAATTAAGTCCTTCACACACCAAATAAGAATAAAACGGAAGCTTTATATGGCAACAGATTTGCCTTACTAAGCAATGGCTCACTCGACGATCCGAAGGGTACGGCCACAGTCGTTAATGCCAAACCACCTCCAATATATTTGCGCGAGCGTAGCAGTAATACTTTTGTTGCTAAATTAAGTGAAAATGTAGGTACTACTAACAAATTTCAAAAATTCAGTCCTACACTGAAAAACGTTTTATGGAAATTGTTAAGTTTTTGTCTAATAAAAACAAGAACTATTATTCGTACCAACTGAAGAGCTCTAAGGGCCAAGTTGTTGTAATTAAGAGTCCGCCGTAGACTCTAGTGAAGTCAACGAAGCTACATTACTGCATCGTAGAGTAAATATTGAAGAACCACGAAGAAACGGTCGGGTAAAATGTACTAACAATTTGGTGATTTACATTGCACTTCAAATGCACCCTTAGGAAAGACGAATTAAATAAAAAAATGCAGCAATTGATTAGAAATCGTTTAAACCACTATGCTCTAGCATCTTATGCTACACCACATTTACAAGCTACAACAACATAACTAAAAAATCGGGGTTGTGAGTTAAACCCTACGGCTAAATACTGTCCACCTTTAAAATTACAGATCGCGAATTTAAAAACTAGTTTGGAACACTAGGTCAAAGATTTGAGATTACAACGCAAAACACACGCAAAACAACGCAAAGCTCACGTTTTATTAATCCCAAAGGACGACAGCTGTACTACACTATTATGAATAAGCATAATAAGCTGGATGTAATATTCCCTGGCCTACATACTGGCCCAGTGACAGAAAAACAAAAAACAACGTTAACTTCGGTTGCACGGAAGCTAAATACCCTTCACAGGCGCATTTCTGTTAGTAACTATGTGTTCAGTTTGTACGTAAGCTATATGCTATAGTAATCCGTTCTGAACAATTTTTTGGATATTATTTTGTTACCATTAACAGTAATACATGCCAAATTTCGTGAAGATACCACGTCAAATGCGAAAGTTTTCCATACAAGACCCTTGATTCCGATCGTTCGGTTTGTATGGCAGCTATATGCTATATTGAGCCGATCTGCACAATTTCTTCTGATATTACATTTTTGCTTTAGAAAATAATCTATACCAAAATTTCATGAATATATCTTGTCAAATGTGAAAGTTTTCCATACACGAACTTGATTCCGATCGTTCAGATTGTATGGCAGCTATATGCTATAGTTAACCGATCTGAACAATTTCTGCGGAGATTACATTGTTGTCTTAGAAAATAATCTATACCAAATTTCATGAATATATCTTGTCAAATGTGAAAGTTTTCCATACAAGAACTTGATTCCGATCATTCAGATTGTATGGCAGCTATATGCTATAGTTAACCGATCTGAACAATTTCTTCGGAAATTACATTGTTACCTTAGAAAATAATCTATACCAAATTTCATTAAAATATATCTTGCCAAATGTGAAAGTTTTCAATACAAGAACTTGATTCCAATCGTTCAGATTGTATGGCAGCTATATGCTATAGTTAACCAATCTGAACAATTTCTTCGGAAATTACATTGTTACCTTAGAAAATAACCTATACCAAATTTCATGAATATATATTGTCAAATGTGAAAGTTTTCCATACAAGAACTTGATTGCGATCGTTCAGATTGTATGGCAGATATATGCTATAGTTAACCGATCTGAACAATTTCTTCGGAGATTACATTGTTGCCTTAGAAAATAATCTATTCCAAATTTGGTTAATATATCTTGTCAAAAGTGAAAGTTTTCCTTACACGAACTTGATTCCGATCGTTCAGTTTATATGGCAGATATATGTTATATCGGCAGTTCCTACAAATGAGCAGCTTCTTGAAGAGAAAATGACGTTTGCCAAATTTCAAAATGATATCTTGAAAACTGAGGGACTAGTTCGTATATATACAGACAGACAGACGGACATGGCTAAATCGACTCAGCTCAAAATACTGATCATTTATATATGTATATACGAGGGCTGGTACATATATTTCTGGCCTAATAATGAAAATAGGAATATTTGTCAACAAAAATGGTTTTATTGCTTTTCAAAATATTCTCCATCAAGATTTATACACTTTTGCATGCGCTCAAACCAATTTTCGAAGCACTTTTTCCACTAAGATTGAGACACCTCCAAAACATGGTTTTTGAATACTTCAACAGCATCTTCTGGCGACGAAAATCGTTGACCACGCATTATTTTCTTGATGTGTGGAAATAAAAAGAAATCATTGGGTGCCAAGTCAGGGCTGTACGGCGGATGACCCATCAATTCGACGTTTTGGCCGGTCAAAAAGGCGCTGGTTTGAGCCGATGTGTGAGAGCTCGCATTGTCATGGTGCACAATGATTCGTCTTCTCTTGTTCGTTTTTCGAATTTCTCCGAAGACTTCAGGCAAACAAATGGTGGTGTACCACTCAGAATTTGGCTCGTCTTGGAAGACCCACACGGTCGATTGCTGTTTTGTTTCGGGCTCATACGCATAGATCCATGATTCGTCACCTGTGACGATCTTATAAACGTCTTTTGAAGCACCGCGATCGTATTTTTTCAGCATTTCTTTACACCAATCCGCAGGAGCCTTTTTTTGAGCGATTGTCAAATTGTGCGGGATCCAACGAGAACAAACCTTTTCTACGGCCAGGTGTTCATGCAATATCGAATGTATGCTGGTATGAGAAATGCATGCCTCTATCTGAAGGTATGTTACATGACGGTCTTGTATTATCAGTACACGTACGGCATCGATGTTTTCTGGCACAACGGCTGTTTTTGGACGACCTTTACGGAATTCGTCTTTGAGCGAGCGTCAGCCACGATTGAATTCGTTGTACCAGTTTTTCACAGTGCTATAGGATGGTGCTTCATAGCCATACAAAGATTTTAGTTCATCGATGCACTCTTGTCGTGATAATCCACGTCGAAAGTTGTGAAAAATGATCGCACGAAAATGTTCACGAGTTAATTCCATTTTTTTTTGGCCGAGATGAATTTTTTAATTCCCTGTAAATAAAACAATTCACTATTAAATGACAAAACGTTCTGAGTGATGTTATGCTAAAAAATGTCAAACTTTCCAATGGAAATGTCAGATTGCACCTGGCAACACTTAGTGTTGCCTAGGCCAGAAATATATATAGCAGCCTCCGTACTTTATAGGGTCTCCGACGCTTCCTTCTGGGTGTTATAAACTTCGTGACAAACTTAATATACCCAGTTCAGGGTATAAAAATACCATACCTAATAGATTTTGATATAGTAAAAAATGAAATAAACATAGATAAGACAGCTGATACATGAACTGACTTATAATCTGATCATTCTCCTATACTAATAAAGTTATCGAACAGCCCATGATATTCGAGCCAAAAGTTTCTCTAATATCACATAAAACTAACTGGTTGAATGAAGTATAGAAAATATATCAGCAGCCACATCAATCAAGATTGCAAAATAAATACAGGAAGAGACATTGACAAAAGTATAAAAGAATTTAATGATGTAATAACTAATGCAGCTGTATTGTCAACACCAAAAAGAAACAATAAACCAGTTGGTTTTAGAATATCACTAATAGTGAAATAGAGAAACTTGTAAAAGAGAAAAGACGTTCTAGAAGTGAATGGCAGGTCAATCGCTCCCCTTCAACTCTGTTTCAATTGAAATCTGCTGTATGAAAGTTAAAAGGAAAACGCTTAAACGCGAGGAAGAACACAACACTGAAAATTATATAAAGAAACTGTGTCTAAATTCTAGCAAGCAAAACTCCCTTTGGGAAGCCCAAAAGTCTTTCAAGCCACCAGTAAATTCCGACATGCCTCTAAGACAGTTGTATGGCAATTAGGCACGTAGTGATGATGATAAGGCAAATTGCTTTGCAAATCACCTAGAAAAGTTATTTCAACTTAATTTGCCAAAGAACAACTTTAAGTTGCCAACCTTGCTTAATAAATCTAACGAGTCGCTTGTGTCTGTTAGGTCTTCTACTTCTGAAGCTACAAGAATCATAAAAGAGCTAAATCCGAAAAAGGCATCAAGACACAAAAATATTACCCCAAAAAAGATAACTGAGTTATCAAATATTGCTGTAAAAGAGCTATTCTTGCTCTATAATGCAATTCTTGGTTTCGGATATTATCCAATTTCGTGGAAAAAGTCGCAGATCATCATTATAGATAAACCTGGTAAAGACCTAACACAGCCGTCTGTTACCCTGTATTTCTAAAATATTTGAAAAAGTGTTACTATCAGGGATGACTCCTTACCCCACGAAAATAATAAAATACCAACGCACCAATTCGGTTTTCGTGCTAAATATGGCACTGTAGAGCAAGTAAAAAGAATTACGAACAGGAAATCATTTAATTTCACTTATCCTAAAACTTAGGCTAACGGAATAAAACAGTTGGATTGTAAATATGTATGTATGTACAAAAAATAGGAAGTATAATTCATTTCGTTAACTTATGGTAATAGATTAAGGTGAGTATATTTAACATTATTACGGTAAGTACTTTTACACAATGATAAGAAAACTTTATAATTCAAATATAATATGTATTTCAAAAATGTATTTAATTTTAATTTCATGTTTTTTTCATTTTAGGTTTGAACATATTTAAGTCGCTTGACGCAACACTGGTCACCTTGACAGGATCAGGATCCTTCAACATCCACGGGCAGTAATGCGAGTTTGTGAATGGGGCGCTTAATGGTGCCCGTCTTGGTTGCCACGTCTGCCACTCGTACCTTGCTTGGCCTTTAACGGTTGCGACGACGCGTCCGATTATCCACTGCTGCTGGGGAACGTTGTCCTCGTGGACGAGGACGAGGTCTTTGAGCTGCAGATTGCATGTGGGGTGCAGCCACTTGTTGCGTTCCTGAAGGCCCGTCATGTATGTTTTGGACCACTGTCGCCAAAACTATCGTTGAGCTGCAGATGGCGTGTGGAGTGCAGCCACTTGTTGCGTTCCTGAAGGCCCGTCATGTATGTTTTGGACAACTGTCGCCAAAACTGTTGCTTGAGAGAGCAAGCAAGTTGCCATCTCTTGCAGCAACGAATTGGGTCCATTGACACCTGCTCTGGAGGTAATTCTCGCAGGGAGCACCCTATCAGTAGATGCGCTGGGGTTAGTGCCTCACCGTCGTTGGGGTCCTGGCTCAACGGTGTTAGGGGTCGAGAATTGAGGATGGCCTCTACTTCGGCCAGTAGTGTTGACAGCTCCTTGCTTGCTTGGCGGACTTCACCGCCGCCTCCCATAATCCGCCAAAGTGCGGCGCCCTGAGTGGTATAAAGCCCAAGCTGAATCCTTCTTCGCGACGAATCCCATTAGTTCTGGGGTTTGCGCTAGAAAGGCCTCCTTCAGCTCGCGCAGCTTGCGTTCGGCGCCGACAAAGTTGGTTCCGTTGTCGCTGAATATTTTCTGTGGCACCCCTCGGCGACCAATGAACCTTTTGAGGGCGAAAATAAAAGAATTAGTAGATAGGTCCGAGACGTGTTCTAAATGTACTGCTTTTGAAGTGCAACAAACGAAAACTACTATACAGTGAGTGTCAGCTTATTTGATGCAGTCACAAAAATAATCTTTAGATACTAATAAAATTTTAATTAAAAAATATTATCAAAAAAATTAAAAGCCAAAATAAATAGCATTATTTCCTCTTAAAAACAAATATTTCATTTATTTGGAATTCAAATTTTAGTTTTCACAAACTTAAAAATAATGACAAATAATATTATTGGAATGAACAGCTTATTTGATGCAGCTATAAAAGGAATAAAAAAAATAAATTTTTCGATTTTCAGTATTTTGTTTGGTAACCATTTTGAGATACAACCGCTCTTAGACGACTTTGCATTGAATTTACTAATTTTTTGGTTTCTTCCGGTGAAAGTTTGGACCATTTTTCGAGTAGTGCTGTTTTTAAGTTTTCTCTGCTAGAGATGTTGTGTTTTCTGATATTAGTAAAGCCCATAAATTCCCTATAACATTTAAGTCAGGAGATTGTGCTGGTGGTTGCATTAGGTGAGGGCAATTCCATATAAGCCACGTCTGAACAATTCCCGACTTATGTTTAGGATCGTTGTCCTGATAAATACTAAAGTTTCCACGCAGACCCAGTTTTTCAGCACTTTGCAGCAAGTTATCTTTTAAAATGCCAAGGTACATGTTTTTGTCCATATTTCCGTCTATGAACACGAGGTTACCAACACCCGTTGCTGCCATGCAGGCCCAAACCATAACACTTCCTCCACCGTGTTTCACCGTCGCCCGTAGATTCTTCACATCCAGTTGTTTGTTGGGTTTCCGCCACACCATTGACCTTCCGTCAGAGCCAAATACATTAAATTTGGACTCGTCTGAAAAGGTTACGGTGTCCCAAAATGTTGAGTCCTTCAAAACATGGTTTTTGGCGAATGTCAGACAAGTAACTCTGTTCTTCTGATTAATGAATGGCTTCTTGAGAGCAACGCGACCAGGAAAATCATGTGATCGTAAGATGCGGCGAAATGTTGATGCACTGCAATCTTTCCCGGAGAAGTTTTTTACTTCATCGGCCAATTTTTCCGCCGACAATTTGGGATTTTCACAAATTTTTTTAATGATCCATCTTTCATCACTTTGCGTAAATATCTTATTAGGAGCATTCCGGCCCTTTTTATGCATTCGATTCTCAATAAAAAACCGCTATATTATGTGCTGGACCGTAGAAGATGGAATATTTACCATCTCAGCTATAGAACGCTGGCTTTTCCCAAGCTTAAAGTGGTGAATAACTAATTCCCGTTGCTGTAGGCTAGTGCGTCGGCTCATGATTAAAAATTAATTTTTACTCGGGACGCTGCTTACCCTTTCACACCAAAAACTGTAATAATTCTACAAACTAAGCTAATGCAACACACAGCAGCATGTATTGTTGGAAATTTTTAATATAACGGGAATAGTACTGTTAGAAGGTGGCTGCATCAAATAAGCTGCTCATTTGAAAAATAATATTTTCTCATTAATTTCAGGTTTGTAAAATCAATGCTGAAAATTCCAAGTAAATGAAATATTTGTTTTTAAGAAGAAATAATGCTATTTATTTTGGCTTTTAATTTTTTGGAATATCTTTTTTAATTCAAATGTTATTAGTGTCTAAAGATTATTTTTGTGACTGCATCAATTAAGCTGACACTCACTGGACTATATGTTTTTACGGGTGATCGACCACGTATTTTTAAAGTTGTATATATGGGACCACAAAAATGTACGCCACATATCAGAAAATGTCGTAACGCTCGAGGTCTTTCAACTGGCAAATTTTCCATTATTTGGGTTTGCAACTTCGGCTTGTAATGAAAGCAGTGTATACAGTTTCTTACGGTTCTACTGCAAGCTTCTCTGGCATTAATTAGCCATATGCGTTCTCGAAGAAGCGCAACCAATGCTTTTGCCCCTTTGAATCGTAATTAAGTGATAACGAAATGCGAATTTTTATTCAGTAATAATGGGAATTTGGCATCGTATGGGAGAGGTGCATTAGGCGACCTCCTACTCGGATTAATTTTAAATGAAAGCGACATATCCGAGTAGTCATGCAAGAACGGGTTGAGTTTTTGCAAGTTTGCGGGAAGCGTTGTGCCTTTAGTCAGTTTTTGGATTTCACTCGCAAACTCAGAATGTTGAATCACCTGAACAATTTTCAAAAAACTCAAGTTTAATTCGTCTGCAGTCAGAGCCCTTCCCGTAGGCATTTTTGGTCGTCTGACCCATCGTAATAAATATGCGACCACACGAAGCAACTTTTGATGAGAAGAGAATTTTTCAATCAGTTACATTATAGGGGTATCCTTAACATTGGTAGAAAATGTGACAGCGTTTTTCTTCTTCTCTAAGGCTTCGTTTTCTGGGGATCTTCTAGGAGGAACTGTGGACCGCCAAACCATATAGAATTATTCAATTCGTCCACGTTACACATGTAACGTTGCACATGTCGCCACTGTACATTGTCAGTCAATTCTTGGATTTCAGACACTCTATTTGCGACAGGTTTGTAATGAAGATGGATGCGTTTTTGCCCAGTGCAATACAATTTTAGAGTCTGTCCAAAATGTAATTTTCTCGTATCGTCGACTCAACATTCGTGCAACTTGTGACCATAATTTGGCAAGAAGATATGCTGCCGAAAGCTCGAGACTCAGAAGAGACTTGGTCTTCAGCGGAGCCACTCTAGACTTTGCAGTAAGCAGCATACATTTGACAAAACTAGCAGATTGGCTTCGTATGTTTATGTAGCATCCGTACGCTCTTATGGAAGCATCGGAGAAGACATGGATTTGGCATATAGCAGTCGATTCTGGGTTTACATACCGAGGAATGCGAATTGACGAGAGCTGCAGTAGGTAGGCTTTGAAATTCTACCAGCTAGTGTCGAGGCGCAATGGAATCGACTCATCCCAATTTAGTTTTTGAATCCAAAGCTATTGCAATAAGATTTTTGCTTTGGTAACTAGTGAGGCTAATAATCCAAGAGGATCGAAAAGGCGAGCGGAGACTGACAATATGTTCCGTTTAGTGGCTCGCAAATCATGGAAATTGGCATCTAAAACAAATCGAAACAAATCCTCTTTCGGCAACCAATGGATTCCTAGTGTTTTAGTTGAATTTTTGAAAAAATTAGGGTAGTTCAAAAACCACTTCGTTAGGGTGAATCCTGCCGAGTTTAGTATTTTAATTACTTCACTTTTTTTAAGATCTAAAGACTCAAAATTTTCAGATCCTGTCAATAAGTCATCGACATATAAATCTCTTCTAATGGCTAATGAACCGAGTGGGTTTTTAGTTTTATTAGCATCGCTGAGCATTTGTAAACACCGTGTTGCGAAAAATGGTGCAGGCGCAGTGCCGTAAGTAACGGTGTTAAGTCGAAAAATTTGAATATGCTCTCTCCACAAAAAAAAGTTGATAACTTCTGTCTTCTTCGTGCACCATTATTTGGCGGTACAGATTGGTAATGTCGGCCGTTAAAAGGTACTTGTGTAAACGAAAACGAAGAAGAGTTGAGTACAATTCTTCTTGGATGGTTGGGCCAACCATCAAAAGTTCATTTAATGAAAATTGAGATGAAGTACGATTCGAAGCGTCAAAAACAACACGTAATTTGGTTGTTGTGCTTTCGGGTCTTAAAACGCATTGATGCGGAATGAAATAGTGTGGCTCACTCGGGATCTTATTGTTTGTTGGGCTCATGTGACCCAGTGCCCTGTATTCATTCATAAAGTCCAGATACATTTTACGAAGTTCTGGATCTTTCAACGTTCTTCTCTCCAGGGCCTAAAACGGCCGAACTGCGGTTTCATAAGAGTGACCGAGTAACTTACGGTCAGCTTTAAATGGCATTCTGACTTGAAGCCGTCCTGAAGGCAATACTTGAGTTGTTTTTACACTCTTTTTGCTCTTGTGTGAATTTGATGCCATTTGTTTCTGAAGACAATTCTTCTAAAGCCCAAAATTTTTGGACCACCGAATTAATTGACGTTAAGTCATCTTCAGATTGGCATAATGTGCTAGTTGCAGAAGGAGGAGGACTTAGATTGCTGGCATATTTGCCAGGCACAACCAGCCCTAAAAGGGTTTTCTGTAGCGTTGGTTGATTAGGGCCACTTTTAAATTGGCCAACCCCTAACAGATCGAAAAAAGTTTCTGCACCCAATGAGATATCAATCTTTTTTGTTTTATGGAATTCTGGATCCGCCAATTTAATATTGTGTGGAATATTCCAGATATTAACATTTATGTTATGGTCTGGATGATTAGCCGAAATGCAACGCATTATCCAGAATTCCGCCGAAAATTCGTAATTATTTACCCGCGACTTAACAAACGCGCTTAATTTTGTCCCCACTTTCGTATTGGAATTTCCAATTCCTATTATGTTTAACGTTTTGTGTTAGCGTCGAATCCGCAACTTTTATGCCAAGTCCTCCGTCATAAAGTTGACTTGGGAGCCTGAGTCCAGTAATCCTCTCGCAGGCAGGTATTCAGCATAACTGGTCCTCACTTGAATCACTGCTGTTGCCAACATGACCCGATCCGGCATACTCGCTGTATGCATTGCATGAATGGTTGATGGTTGCGGATGAGGTGAAGCGGGGAAGGAAACCGGATACTGGTGCAACAATGTGTAATGCGATCGATTGCATACACGACATCGATCCGCTCTGCACTTGGATACAGTATGCCCCTTACGCAAGCAATTTATGCATAAGGGCACCGATTTCACAAACTCGAACCTTTGTTGTACCGGAAGCGCCTTGAAAGTGGGGCAGGCAGTTAAAGGGTATTCCTTTGACTTGCACTTTTGACAAGTTGGCTGCTTTGTATCTGCAGCAACTAAAGCTGATTTTGTCCTGTCCATGTGTGGCTGCTTCACGTGGCTCATGCTGGATGTGCTCCTTCCGCTGCTAACTGCTGAAATCTTCTATTTAAAGTTGCTTCGCAATCCTTTCATAATGGTAAGTGGTCGTAGTCAAGTTGCTCTTCCCACTTGGATCGGGTGGTAGTGTCCACCTTTGTCAACACTAAATGTATTATAATGGCGTTTATTATTTGCTTCTCATCGCCCAGAGTTAGCAAAGAGTCATAAACAGCAGACACTTCATCGATCATCGCTCGTAATGAAGGTGCTGGTGGCTTTGGGATAGTTAGCAGTTCAAAAAGTTTTGAAATTGTGTTGAAAAATATCAAACATTTGTACTGATAGACCTTTTTGAGACTTGCCCACGCTTTCGGGGAATTTACATCCGACAGCTGAAACGCTTTAACCCTTTCAGTGGAAAAAATAATTTGTGGTGGAAAAAAAATCTAAGACTTTATTTTTAAGGTAATATAATGCTCCTAAGTTCGAAAAAAATATTTATTTTTACCTGTGATATCGCAATTTACAGTTAGGGCATGTCGATTATATTCGACATTGACACTGAAGATACCAAAATTTGTTTTTGTATTCCAAGAAAAATGCAATTCTCTCTTACAAATTATATTTTTTACATATTTATTGAAAATTAATTGATTTTATTATTGTGTACTTATTGGTTTTTGTGGTATTCCAAGAAACAATTGGCTTCTCGTTTTACGCAGAGATAAACGTTACATTTTTTACATATTATAAAGGAATAGGTCCAATCTGTCAATGCATATAAATTCATTAGAATCTTTTTCCCACTGTTTAGCCTTATCTTTAACTCCAATTCCCAACAAAATTCGACCCCAGGTTGACGACTTTATTGTCATACCAACGAGTGATAAGTACAACACCATTTGCGTCAATGCATTCAGCAGTAAACCCTCGCTCTCTTGATTTCGCTTCTTTCTCACTAGGAAGTTTGGGATTAGCGAATCTATTAACACGAATGGTTCCGGCGGCATTAATTTTGCGTTGCTTCAATATTTCGAAAAGCTGGTAAGAAGGAAAGTAGTTGTCGAAAAATAGATTGTGACCAATCGTCATACTTGGAATCCGTTGACATAGATGAAGAACAACAGCAGAACCGAAACCAACATGCTTAACTATTTTTTTATCTAATGGAGTTGTCGATCCTTGATAAATAAGAAAATCATACGGAATTCCACTTTTACCGCATAAAAAAAAACTTTGATTCCCCATGGGGTGGGCTTTCCTTTTATGTATTGTTTTGCTACAAACTTCCCTTTAAATGGAATGATTTGTTCATCAATACAGAGATTTTCCTCCAATGGTAGGCTCCAAAGACGATTTCTCACTGTGTTTATTATTGGTTGAACTTTAAAAAGTCGATCTCTATTCTGCCATTTTTTGTCCATAACATCAACCAAATGTAAATTATTTCTAATAGAAAAAAAAACGTTTTCTGGTCATATTCTCTCTGAAAAATGATATTCCAAGCGAAGGATCGTAAAACATTTCAACTCTCGGAAATTTTAAAACCCCCATCATTATATGATGTGCAAAAACAATTCGAACTTCATTGACTGAGCACTTGGTGAAATTTAATTGACCTTTCTGTTGAGCATATAAATTGGTATGATACGCAGTTCCAATGAAGAAATCATCATTAAGGTATTTTTTAAAATATGAATATGGTGTACCAATTTCAATATCTGCAGCATCTGGTGTACGTTCAAACTGAATTGCTGTCGAAGAATGTTCTATTCGATTTTTTCTCCAAGAAATAGCTTTCTTTGCTGTGAAGGTCAATGGAGTTTGTATGCTTGACCTTGGCTGATCATTATCAACTGATATACCCATTCCAGATATTTCGGCCTCAGTGATAAGCGGCAATTCCAAATCTAACACTTCATCTAAGGCTTCACCGCAATCTGGAATAATTTCCCGTTCTATCACTTCAAAAGTATTTCCATCCACCTTTTCGACATCATATTCCACTATATCTTCACACTGGCACTCATTTCCATCTTCAATATCAGAACAATTTGCAAGAATTTCAAATATCTCATCATCATTTAAAGCTTTATATGCCATATTTTCTGAAAATTTATTATAAATAACCAAACTTTTATATACATTTTTTTTTCTAATCGGAAAAAAAACTTACTTTGCGGGTCAGTGTAAATTATACAATATATTGGGAATTATAGGTATACGCTAATTACTTTTTCTTTGTTTTTTTGATAAGAACGATTATTTAAACAGTATTGAATAACATATAATTTTGTCGAACACTTCTGATAAATTCTAAATACCGAAATTTATGTTGAAATATAGCCGATCGGACAATCTTGTTGATAACCTAGCAAAAATATCATATTAACTAAGTAACTAAAATTTAGAAAACTGAATGTAGCTTATGTTCACTAAAATGCACTCTGCCTGACTAACTAATTTAACAAGAAGAACTTATGAGCACGTTTACAGTTACTTTCTTGACATGAAAAAGCGCGCTCATCCAATGTCGAATATATTCGACAAATCCACTGAAAGGGTTAACTGTTCCCACAGCCTCTCCAGATAGACAATTTACTAAATGTCGAAATATCTGAATATTCTCCCTTGAATTTCGGCAAATTCATTTTAGGGAGCCTTGAGCTACGAAAGATGTTTCAGCAATTGACGTTCTATTTTTGGCAAAAATATTTTTAATTATTGATTTCGTTTCAACAATTATGTCCTCTAACTCACCTCGGGCCATGTCGTCTTCATCAATCTCTTCAATTTTAGATTGGCATTTCATTAGTTTTTCACTATGTGAATTTAATATGTCGAGCCGACATTCCAATTCAATTGGATCTAACGACATGGTTTTTTTTTAAAGGCCCGTCTTTATTCGCAAAATACTATTTTTCGCCACCGTCCTTTGATGCTTTAATGACCGTAGGTCTGTAAACTCCTTACTTGGAGAAAGGTTAGCGATAGTTGGCTTTGGCTTGCTCATTTTGATTTTTTCAATTAAAATTCATGATAAATTGGCAACGGAATAAATTTGGAAAAGTTGGAAATCGATCGGCGAGAACGAAAAGGAAAATATCGATTCACAACTGAACGAAAAAGCCAAGCGAAAGAAATAACTCAAAATGAGCAAGAGCACAATTAGAAAATTTAACGCGAAAAAATATTGTCCGATAATTAAATTTGCGAAAACACGAGATAATATGCGAAAAAACTGACCGAATTAAAATTTTAAAATTATGCGATTTACAAAAAGGTCGAACCTTAACACGTTGGCTGCCAAAGCCTTTTTAGAATTTTGATCGTTCAGTAGCAATGTCATTTAACAATTTTGGTCACCTGAGGCCAACAGCTTGTTTTTGTTCTTTTTTGTTTCTTAGTGCCTAAAAATAGGTTTTGACTACTCGCGACTATATTTTGGTCCCTAATTTTGCAGTTACAGAGGCCATGGGAAATACACCAAAATGTTCACCGCAGGCCAGAGAATTCAAATTCCATATAAAATTCCATATTAAAATGTACGTAAATGTGCGACGTGGCCTCAGGGTAACATTTAGGCGTCGCACGAAATTGTGCGACGAGGCTTCAGTGTAACATTTAGGTGTCGTATGAAAACGTGCGACGTGGCAGCCAACGTGTTAATGTAGGCGAATCCGCAATCCCGAAATCCCTTCACATTCACTTCAATATGTTATATGTATGTATGTGCATATAAGTATAACCATATATAATATATGTATGTATATAAATAAGTTTTAATGTGAAAAGGGAGAGCCAAAAACTGAAAGTGTGCGTTTGCACTTTTTTTTTATTGTTTTTTGTTTGCACCACTTTCAATAATTCGCACTCGTTATCTGGTGCGTCGGCTGTTTGCCGGCGCTTATGTCCCTTAGGCAGCGGCAGCTCATTCTCACGACAACTTAAGCAGCAGCGGATAAACGGCAGCAACGAAGTGATGGCACCAGCGGAATTGTAGGAGCAGCGGCTTGGCACTAGTACTGGAGTGATGGCAACGACGGGATGATGACAACAGCGGCTGAATATCAACAGCGATGGTGGCAGCGGAGTGATGACAACAGCAGAATGACGGCAGCAGCGACGTGATGGCAGCAACGGAGTTATAGCAGCATCGGAGTAATGGCAACAGCGGCGGGATGGCAACAGCGGAGCGGAGTGATGGCAGCAGCGACGTGATGGCAGCAGAGGAGCGACGACAGCAGCAGTGGAGTGACGACAGCAGCAGTGGAGTGACGACAGCAGCAGCGATACTAACAGCGACGGGATGGGAGCAGCGATGTGATGATATCAACGGATAGCGGTGGAAACGGTTTGTCTTTTTACCGGCACTTCAGTTTTTACCGGCTTTTAGGCTTCACCGGTTTTTCAATCTTGCGGTACTTTAAACACACGTTTTTTTTAACTGTAACGTAATTTTTTGGGTAGCGCAAAAAAGTTTTGTGCCTTTATTTGCGCCCACTACTACCGCATAAATAAATCACTTTTCGCACTGTACTTATCAAGTACCACCTATTATCAGGCTTGTTCTGGAAATCGCACGATTTAAATTCGGCACCGAATTTGCAAATCGCGTGAATTTGGTAACATAGTTCCACAATTCGCGCGAATTGGCTTAAATTCGAAATCAACTACGAAACAGCTGATTGAGTATTGACAAATAAAATTTGTTTCAAATAATTTTACAAAATGAGTTTATTTTCGATTGCGGCAAATTTTAAGGGATCATTCCAATCCCTTGGATATCCCAGATTCCGTGTAAGTATATATAAAACAAAGTTTGGAACACAAGAGATGCATTTTGTCCCAATAAAGTTTTGTTGCCTATTACAGGATAAGTAAAGAAGCGTTTCAGTTCGCGATGTCCAACCACTAATAAAACCGTCATCTATTATGGTGGAAATAAAGCTTGCTACTACTTTGAGGTACCTTGCAGAGGGAGGGGGACACCGACATATCCCTTGCAAGATGTACCGTGTGCAAAATCTTACATGAGATGCTAAATGCTTTGGAAAAAGCACTCTGTCCAAAATGGATTCAACTACAAATGAGCGAAGAAGAAATTAAAATGTCGAAAGCACATTTTTTCAACAATTTTAGTAATCCCGGAACAATCGGCTGTCTAGACGGGACACACATAAAAATTACGAAACCCCACCAAAATTTAATGTCTTCAAACAACTATGCCATATGTCCCAGAAAAAGTTGTAAAAATTATAAATTTATGCAGTGCTTTGCACAACATTTGTCGCCATTATAACCTGGATGCCATTGCTTTAGATGCAGTGGACTATTTTCTGGACGAAGAAGTTGCTGATTATAGCAGCCATCTACAAACTGCCGCTGTATCCATTCGAGATGAAATCGCAAATAACTTAACGCGTATAGTTTAATTTTCATATTTTTTTATTCAATAAAAACATCACATTTAAGTTAAACTTTTTGACTATGAGATCATTTAATAATAAAAGGAAAGTTTAGTAAAATGAAATATTCGATATTTTTAGTATTTGGTTTGAAATAAATATCCCTTTGGACCGAATTCCTTCGATTTGCGATGCCTTCCACGGCCGTATATATTCCACAAATTTGAGCTACTTCTTCCTCACTGGAGTTTAGTAGTAGCTCCAGTAGCTCTGCTTTCGCATTTGTTGATTTTCTTCCGGATGCAGCCTTTCCAATCGGACCATACCTATTAAAAAAAATGTTAATTCAGTTCACATATACTATCGCGTGATATTTTTCTCACTTTTTTCCAGCCGTTAATGTCTTTTTGTGGTGGACCTTCAGTATTTCGCATTTTAGCAAGGTCTGCCCACAAAGCTTCCGCAGCAACGCGATCCCCTTTAACGAAATTTTTCGCCAAGTCCGAATTTTTGCCCATAAAATTTAAAAAAATGTTTTCTTGACTTTGGCTTTTATGTTTTCCCCTAAAATAAGAAAAGGAAAGTATTAATTTTTGAGAAGAAATCCAAATAACTGGCTCAAATTCAACAATTTCGCGCACTTCTTTTTAACCGATATCAAAACGTCAAACAATTTGCGAAATCGATTTCTAGAACATGCCATATCACACCGATTTCATGTTCGAAAAATGTAAATTCGTAATCGCAAAGTGGTACTCGCATTCAGAACACCGTCTCACGATTTCATTATCATTTTCATGCGAAAACGATTTCTGGAACATGCCTGTATATTATTTCGTTGTTTGGTGAATTTCTCACTTTACACTATGTATACGTACACGCACACACTCCACAATACTTTCTTCTTTTTTGATTTTTTAGGCTGAGGTAAGTATACGGGTAAGTATTTCAGCACTGCACTTTACACTCTATGTATGTATATATGTATGTATATAATTTTTTTTACAGATTTTCACTGATCTTCACATATATATATATGTATACATTCTTTTTTTTACAGGTTTCACTGCACGCACTTCGTATACTTATCTATATGTATTTACTTGTATGTATGTATATTTGGATTTTTAATCCTTTTTTATAATTTGTTGTTTTATCACCTTCACTGAACCCTGAACATCGAAAATCCGAAAACCGAACACTGAAAAGGGTACAATTGGCAATTGGTTGCGAAAAGAATTTTTGCACTATTATTATTTCACTGTGAGTAAATTTTAAATTAACTTTTTTAAACACGCATTTGTCCCTGTGGGCGCCATGAAATTTCTCAAGCATTTTTGAGAACTAAAATTGTTCTGGGATGCGTGTTTGTTTAATATTTTTTAAATATTCACTTAACGGAACTTAACCAATTGCCTGTACCGAACACTTGAACTTGTAAAAATTACGACGAAAAATTAGCGAAAAAAATGGAAACGCGTGCGATCTCGATTCCAGTCTAAGTTGAAACTTTATTCCAGTTAATATAATTTCACTTAATTTTACTTAAGTACTTTTAAACAATTAAAAGAAAACTTTATAATTCAAATATAATACGAGTATGTATTTCAAAAATGTATTTAATTGTAATTTCATGTTTTTTCATTTTAGGTTTGAACATATATAAGTCGCTTGACGCAACACTCGCTAAGACCAAAACTGTGCCCGGTAGTAAAAATAAACAATGTTTTTGTACCCCAAGAAAATGAAGTAACTTATCTTGGGATTCACCTGGATCGAAGGCTCACGTGGCGAAAACATGTAGCGAGTAAAATAACTTGCATGAAATTAAGAGCAGCAAATTTAAATTGGCTTTTAAACAAAAATTGCAAACTTAGCCTAAACAACGAAGTCCTGTTATACAATGCAATCATAAAACCGATTTTGATGTATGACATCCATCTGTGGGGTACGACCTGTGCAACTAACATTGATATAATACAAAGATTCCAATCTAAAATACTTAGAACAATCAAGGGTGCACCATGGTGCATGCATAATGAAACATTCATAACGATCTTGATATTCCTATGGTAAAGAAGGAGATAGAGACAGTAGAATGAGATATATTTCTAAACTTCGCGAACATCCAAACACATTGACTAATGCATTGGCAAATTCCTGCAATCAAACACGTTTAAAAGGAAGCCTGCTAGATAACAACGTTCTACCAAAAACGCTCCACCACATTCTTGAGCTTCTTTAGTTTTAAATAGATTTTAGATTGGAATACTTATTGTTAGGCTTTACTGAGCAGATCCAATAAATAAATTAATATTAAAAACAAAAAACATAAACACAGTATTTTTTTATAATGGAAAAAATTTAATATCGCGTTGAAATGTTTTTGTAATAAAAAATGGTTGTATAAATCCATTTTCATTGAAAATATTATAAAAATTACAATCAGCGGTTTACGAGAGTTTCAAACTCGCATAGCTGCCCTCTGTACAAACAAATTTGGATTTGATTAATTGTTAAAAGTTAATCCGAATTAAGGCTGCCGTCTGTCAAGACTCATCATCAGCATCATAACATTCTGTTTTATTATTGAAAATTTAAAAAAAAAACTGTTAATGTCGCTTGTTTTTCAGTCACAATAGATTAAAATTGGCCAATTTTAATAATGTTGCCAACGAAAATGCAACTAACTCTCTAAAATTTTTAGGATTAAATGGGAGTTAGCAACGGAGTTATCTTCACTAACTCATGAATTAATTCGGGTTAATGCAGTTTCTTAACGTTGCCGTCTGTTAATGCTTCAAGAGTGGTGTGAACCTGGTTGTTCGGCTTCGTAACGAGTTCGTGTCCGGAAATCGGCCAAAAAGGTTATGGCATCAGTGTTTTAGAAGACAAGAGGAATTTCGTTTGTGGATTACTTTCAAACTGGTAAAATAATAAATTATGCATATTATTGCAACCTTTTGAACCAGATGAAGGAGAAAATTAATAAAAAAAAAAGGACCCGGTCAGGTCAATGTATTTTGTCACAAGAGCATTGTGACAATAGCTAAAATCCAAAACTCAAGACATATATGAGTAGCTAGCGTTTTTCTTCAAATAAAGACGTCATAACACCTGTTAAAGCGTATTTTTCAGACCTTCCGGATTCACACACTTCAGAAATGGGATCCACAGATTGGAGCATCGTTGGAGCAAGTGTGTTAATGTTCAAGGAGAGAGAGGAATTTTTTTTATGGATTATTTGCAAACTGGTAAAACAATTAGTTCTGAATATTAATCCAACCTTTTGGATCAGACTTTCGACTTTCAAAATATATATATAATATTGTGGAATTTTTCCAAATGCACTTCCGTTATGGCTTTATAAAATCTCGAATTACGTTAAAATATAAATTAGCTTGAATAAGTGAAGCTATTTTTTCACGCAATTCCGATATTCATTTAACCAGAAAATCAACGTTAAACCTAAATACTAGTGGTGTCAATTAAAACTTCATTTTATATCAAAAGCAAAAAAAAATAGAAAAACAAAAGAAAAGTTTCAATAATGAGGTTAATTCAAATAAAGTTTATTAACTTTTGTGATGATAGTCAAAAAAACAGTTTTTCGTAGTTGAGCAGCATAAATTCAGTTTACATTTGGAACAGAAACACTGCGTTTCTGAACTAGGCACAATTTACGTTTTCTTTTTCCACCCTCTTTAGGAAGTCAAATGGGAAAGTAATCATACTGAATTCTGATCTTTTCCCCACATTTAGTTTCATTCACCGACAGGTGTTGATGGCGTGAAACTTGGCCGACAAGCAAGACAATTGAGTTTGTAAGCGACATGAGCAGTAGCAATTTCTTCACGGAGCACAGGCAACTTTAACAGCTTGTTCTCTTGCGCTGATAAATTGTTGTTGCAATTTTCTCAATGCAGACGTCGATACAAAATATATGCATTTGTCGCAGCCATATCTAGTCTTCGCGTGGATATGGTAAGGACCCATAAGTCTATCTATTAAGTTTACTCCCTCATATGGCGATTATATTTCCATATAATTTGGGGCAATCTTCTTCAATATGCTGTTTTTGTTTTCGATCGTAGCGTGCAATTTTAGCCGATTGCTCGTTTTCATTTTCTATTTTAAATGGCTGAATGCCAACGTAAGTTGATGCCAATCGGACTTGTCTTCGCCAAAAATTGTTTTACAGTCAATATTTCTTGAATTGGAGTGAAAGCAAGCCGGTGCAAGCCTTTGCATTTTACCGAAAAGGAAGAGTGGTTAATGGTTAAAATGTGGTTTTTGGTCAAATTATCGGTCACAAGCGTCCTTCGAATGTTGGATTCTGAGCAATTTTTCGTCAACTTGTGCGGAATAAACCGTGCACACACTTTTCGTAAGCCCAAATGTTCGTTCAAAATGTGATAAATCGATGTTTTGGATATGTTCCATTCCATTTACATGAGTTTACATGATTTTTGATGAATTCACGTACAGTTTCGATGGAATTTCCGGTGATCACCTATTTTGATAGGTCCACATGTTGATCGTCATTTATGTCCTCACGATCACTTTGAAAACGTTGAAACCACTAGGGATAGGCAATCATCGTCATAAACTTGTTTCGTCAATTGAAACGTTTCAGCTCTTTGTTCGAAGCTCATTTTCGCACCGATAACACAAACATACTGATACTTAAAACGCAATAACTTCACTTCCATTCGATGAAATGTTATGAAATTCTCACTGGTCAACCGATAAAGATAGCAGATTCCAACGTACCAGTTGACATATAAATAGCGCCACCAGGGAGCGCTAGATTCTAAAAGTGTATACCAAAGTACACAAATAGAACGCACCTTGTAGTTCTTTTGTAAAAAAAATTGCAGATAATTTCCATGGGTGTGTCATGTAGGCTTTCAAAGCTGGAGTGTTTTCGTTCATACGTATGACATAACCTAGCCAGCACAGCCGCGGCCTCTTGATTCGCTGAACTATGTCAACGTCGTCGCATATCTCATACAGCTCATCGTTCTATTGAAAGCGATATTCACCGTGGCCAACGCACAAAGGACCATAAATCTGTCACAAAACCTTTTTCTCAAAAACTCGTAACTTCGACTCATCAGATGTTGTCATCGTCCATGCCTCTGCACCATATAGCAGGACGGGAATAATGAGTGATTTATAGAGTTTGATTTTTGTTCGTCGAGAGAGGACCTTTTTTCTCAGTTGCCTACTCAGTCCAGTACTCTATAACTTCGAAGCTTGGACTGTCAATAGTGACGTGGGAGCCAAGTCGTGAGTGCGACGACTGCTTGTTTGATGACAGGAGATATTTCGTCTTGTCCTTGTTCACTGTCAGACCCATCTGCTTCGGTTCTTTATCCAGAGGAAGCAGAACTAACAGCGCGGGTCTTGAGGCCAATGACATTCTTATAGAAGTTTGTACCTGCTCGATCAAGATCTGCAGCTCGAATTATTTTCTCCAACAGCAGATTGAAGAATTCGCACAAGAGGGAGTAGTCTTGTCTGAAACCTCGTTTTGTATCGAACGGATTGGACATGACCTTCCCGATGCTGACGGAACTTTTGGTATTGCTCAACGTCAGTTTACACAACCGTATTAGTTTTGCGAGGATACCAAATTCAGACATCGCGGCATATAGTCAGTTTCTTTTGGTGCTGTTAAAATAAGCTTTAAAATCGACGAAGATGGCGCGTGTGTCTATTTTCTTCTCACGGGTATTTCCAAGATTTGGCGCATGGTGAATATCTCGTCGGTTGTTGATTTGCCAGGTCTAAAGCCACACTGATAAGGTCCAATCAGTTCGTTGGCGGTGGGCTTTAATCTTTCACACAATACGCTCGATAGAACCTTATATGCGATGTTGAGGAGGCTTATGCCACGGTAATTGGAGCAGATTGTGGGGTCTCCTTTTTTATGAATTGGGCATAGCACACTTAAATTCCAATCGTTGGGCATGCTTTCGTCCGACCATATTTTACAAAGAAGCTGATGCATGCTCCTTATCAGTTCTTCGCCGCCGTGTTTGAATAGCTCGGCCGGCAATCCATCGGCCCCCGCCGCTTTGTTGTTCTTCAAGCGGGTAATTGCTATTCGAACTTCTTCATGGTCAGGCAATGGAACGTCTGTTTTATCATCATCGATTGGAGAATCGGGTTCGCCTTCTCCTGGCGTTGTACGTTCACTGCAATTCAGCAGGCTGGAGAAGTGTATCCTCCATAATTTAAGTATGCTCTGGGCATCGGTGACTAGATCACCTTTAGGGGTTCTACAAGAGTATGCTCCGGTCTTGAAACCTTCTGTTAGCCGCCGCATTTTTTCGTAGAATTTTCGAGCATTACCCCTGTCGGCCAGCTTATCAAGCTCTTCGTACTCACGCATTTCGGCCTCTTTCTTCTTCTGTCTACAAATGCGTCTCGTTTCCCTCTTCCCCTCACGGTATCTATCCCATCCCGCACGTGTTGTGATCGATCGTAACGTTGCGAGGTAGGTAGCCGGTTTTCTCTCCGCTGCAAGACGGCACTCCTCGTCATACCAGCTGGTCTTTTGCATTTTCCGAAAACCAATGGTTTCTTATGTCTTATGCTAGAGTCTAGTACTAGAGATAACCATATTTTGGGCCCCGGCGAAGTCGATCAGCCTCATCATATTTGGGGATGTTTCATCGTGGAGGCTGAATTTACCGATCGTAGTGCCAAGGATACCTTCTTTGCCCACCCTAGCTTTAAAGGCGCCAAGTACGATTTTGATATCGTGGCGGGGGCAGCTCTCATAGGTGCGCTCATGCGCCAAGCGATCATAGAAGGCATCTTTGGTCAAATCGTCCTTCTCCTCCGTCGGGGCATGGGCGCAGATCAGCGATATGTTGAAGAACTTCGCTTTGAAGCGGATTGTGGCTAAACGTTCATTCACCGGAGTGAATGATAGTACTTGGCGACGGAGTCTCTCTCCCACCACGAATCCAACACCAAACTTGCGCTCCTTTATATGGCCACTGTAGTAAATGTCACAAGGACCTATTAGTCTCTGTCCTTGTCCCGTCCATCGCATTTCTTGGACGGCGGTGATGTCAGCCTTTATTTTCGCGAGGACATCAACCAGCTGGGCAGTGGCACATTCCCAATTAAGTGTCCGGACATTCCAGGTGCATGCCCTCAAATCGTAGTCCTTATTTCGTTTGCCATGGTCGTCATCAAAAGGGGGGTCTCTCATCCGAGGCTTGTTGCTTCCTAAGTGCGCTCCAAGCACTCATAGAAGGCATTTTTGGCCACATCGTCCTTGTTTTTCGTTGGGGCGTGGGCGCAAATCAGCGATATATTGAAGAACTTCGTTTTGATGCGGATTGTGGCTAGACGTTCATCCACCGGGGTGAATGACAGTACTCGGCGACTGAGTCTCTCTCCCGCCACTAATACCACACTAATTTTGCCCTCCTTTATATGGTCACTGTTGTAAATACCACAAGGACCTACTCTTCTCAGTCCTTGTCCCGTCCATCGCATTTCTTGGACGGCGGTGATGTCAGTCTTCACTCTAACGAGGACATCAACCAGCTGTTTGCCATGGTCATCATCAAAAGGGGGGTCTCTCTTCCGAGGCTGTATATGCTTTTTGATTGGTATATTTCTGTTTTTTACGTGGCGGCTCCCAAGCCCGGCGCACAACTCTGTGTAGGGGATGTTTCGCCTTCTCACTTTAGCTCGCCTTCAAACGGATGTTCTTAGGCTACGCAGAGGATACTTGGTCAAAGGCTGGAAGTCGTAAGCTGCTTGAGCCATACTTATGTAAAAGAATCGTTTCTGGCCACTCCCAAGTGAATGGCGATCAGAGAACTTTCCTCACTTGCGTGAACTTCCACACATGACTCTATCCTCCAATAATATGGAGTACTAATTATTTTATTCCACATAATAATAAAAGTTAAAGTAAAGTTAAGAGTTTTACATTCTAAATACAAAGGAAAAGATATATTAGCTCGACATCAAAGATGGTTAATTAAACTTGGAGAATTCCAATTTGACATTGAATATTTTAAAAGGTATGAAAATTGAGTACCCGGTTTTTTAAGTAGAATAAAAGATAATGAGGATATTATTTCAGAAAAAATTAATAAAGCGACTTCCAATAGTTCAAAATTTTTATAATCAATATAGTATATAAAGAAACGTTGGCAACAGCTCATTCAGCAGAAGAAGAGTTAGACGACCATGTTTTCAATGATAGTCAAATAGAATTTATAAAATGTACAATGAGAGCACAAGATAAAGTAAAGATTCAAATCATGTTCGCGATGGTTTTCACTCAGGTATTCAAAAAACATGTAACCAAATTTAAAATAAAACCTATATTCCAAAATTAATGCAACTTATTCAAGTAGTAATAATTCAAAGCGGAATATGCCAGGAAGTGAAATATTATAAAAATCCCATTAAACCAAAACTGAAATTTGCGGAAACACCTACAAAAATAAACGATACTCTACATATATACATATATACGTATGTAATGAAAGGACAGCATTTTTTTACAGTCATAGATAAATTTTCTAAATTCGTTGCAACATACTCATTAAATGGACAGAAACTATATAACGATTATGGAACAACTAGAAGGTCATTTTGCTAAGTTAGGAAAACCCAGAAAAATATTAATTTGTATGCTAGACAATGAATTCAAAACATTAAGAATAAAAAAATACTATAGCCTTGACAGACGGCAGAGTTCATCTGTTATTAGAAATTATAACGATAGATTCCATAAAGAAGTAGATGAAGAAATGTAAAAAATAATTTAATAGCAGCAGAGAATAAAGTTATAAATAAATTGCGCCAAAACAGAGAATGTTATGAAGAAAAGAGAAGATTTATACAATAATTATAAAGCTGTTAGACATAAAGAGCAACCTCGATATAGTAATTTTATAGTAATTTTTAACAATATTTATTTAATACTTGGAATTAAAATACCAAACATTTTTATTCAAGCCCAAATAAGTAAAAACCTTTTAATACGGTACATAAAATAATTGACTAAGAATATCAACTAACTAACCAGATCGATCATGTTGTGATAGACGGAAGACACGTCTCCAGTGTTTTAGATGTGCGTGCGCTCCGAGGTCATAACATCGACTCGGACCACTATCTTGTTGCAGCCACGATTCGCACCTGCCTCTGTGCAGCAAAAAACGCACGCCAACAAACACAAGGAAGGTTCGACGTCGAGAAGCTGCAATCACAACAGACAGCCGAACGATTTTCTACTCGGCTTGCACTCCTGCTCTCTGAGAGCACTCGTCAATAACTCGGTATAAGTGAACTGTGGGACGGCATTTCAAATTCCTTACGTACAGCTTCAACCGAAACCATTGGTCTTCGGAAAGTGCAAAATAACAGTTGGTACGACGAGGAGTGCCGTGTCGCAGCGGAGAGAAAACAGACTGACTACCTCGCAACGTTACGATCGACCACAACACGTGCGGGATGGGATAGATACCGAGAGTTGAAAAGGGAAGCGAGACGCATTTGCAAACAGAAAAAGAAAGACGCCGAAATGCGTGAGTACGAAGAGCTTGATAAGCTGGCCGACAGAGGTAATGCTCGAAAATTCTACGGAAACTGCGGCGGCTTACAGAAGGTTTCAAAACCGGAGCATACTCTTGTAGAACCCCCAAAGGTGATCTAGTCACCTAAGCCCAGAGAATACTTAAATTATGGAGGGTACACTTCTACAGCCTGCTGAATGGCAGTGAACGCACAACGCCAGGAGAAGGCGAACCCGATTCCCCAATCGATGACGATGGATCAGATTTTCCATTGCCCGACCATGAAGAAGTTCGAATAGCAATTACCCGCCTGAAGCACAACAAAGCTGCGGGCGCCGATGGATTGCCGGCCGAGCTATTCAAACACGGCGGCGATGAACTGATAAGGAGCATGCATCAGCTTCTTTGTAAAATATGGTCGGACGAAAGCATGCCCAACGATTGGAATTTAAGTGTGCTATGCACAATTCATAAAAAAGAAGACCCCACAATCTGCGCCAACTACCGAGGGATAAGCCTCCTCAACATCGCATATAAGGTTCCATAGAGCGTATTGTATTGGCGACTCCCTATCGTGCGACTTCTTCAACCTGCTTATGGAGAAAATAGTTCGGGCTGCAGAACCAAAAAGAGAAGGTACCATCTTCTATAAGAGTGTACAGCTACTGGCGTATGCCGATGATATTGATACCATCGGCCTCAACACCCGCGCCGTTAGTTCTACAAGGCGACTCCCTATCGTGCGACTTCTTCAACCTGCTTATGGAGAAAATAGTTCGGGCTGCAGAACCAAAAAGAGAAGGTACCATCTTCTATAAGAGTGTACAGCTACTGGCGTATGCCGATGATATTGATACCATCGGCCTCAACACCCGCGCCGTTAGTTCTACTTTCTCCAGGCTGGACAAGGAAGCACAGAAAATGGGTATGGCAGTGAACGAGGGCAAAACGAAATATCTCTTGTCATCAAACAAACAGTCGTCGTACTCGCGACTTGGCTCTCACGTCACTGTTGACAGTCATTACTTTAAAGTTGTAGATAATTTCGTCTATATAGGAACCAGTATTAACACCACCAACAATGTCAGCCTGGTAATCCAACGCAGGATTGCTCTTGCCAACAGGTGCTACTTCGGACTGAGTAGGCAATTGAGAAGCAAAGTCCTCTCTCGACGAACAAAAACCAAACTCTATAAGTCACTCATAATTCCCGTCCTGCTATATGGTGCAGAGGTTTGGGCGATGACAACAACCGATGAGTCGACGTTACGAGTTTTCGAGAGAAAAGTTCTGCGAAAGATTTATGGTCCTTTGCACATTGGCTACGGCGAATATCACATTCGATGGAACGATGAGCTGTACGAGATATACGACGACATTGACATAGTTCAGCGAATTAAAAGACAGCGGCTACGCTGACTAGGTCATGTTGTCCGAATGGACGGAAACACTCCAGCTCTAAAAGTATTCGACGCTGTACCCGCCGGGGGAAGCAGAGGAAGAGGAAGACCTCCACTCCGTTGGAAAGACCAGGTGGAGGAGGACCTGGCTTCGCTTGGAATATCCAATTGGCGCCACGTAGCGAAAAGAAGAAACGACTGGCGCACTGGTGCTAACTCGGCTATAATCGCGTAAGCGGTGTCTACGCCAATTAAGAAGAAGAATATCAACAAAATATGTATTTAAAGCAAATGACAAAAATTGAATTATTAAAAAATAAAATTGAACAAATGCATAATAATGTAGTTTCGGCAATGAATGGGATTTTTAATTTGAAAAATCGTGCACACGGCATCATGTAACAATATTTATTTATTTAAATCGATGCAAAAGAAGAAGAAATTTTTACGTATGAAAATAAAACAACGTTATTTGAAGAAAATAAACACAACAATTAAAACTTAGTTCGCATTGCATAATAAAAAAGAATTGCAAGTTAATAACAAGTAAAAAATTAGGAATTTTAGCAATAGATAAAAAATCAGTTATAATTAAAACTACAAATAATATATATATTAATAATAATAAAACAATTCTATGCGGAAATCATGTAATCCAATTCAATAATAGTTCAATAAAATCAAAGAATACTTTTTTTTATTTTAATTGAAACAGTCGAAAGAAATATTATGAACATGAAATACGAAGATTTCAAAACTTAAAAAAAGCTAATTGTATTTCTTCACCTAAAAAGCTATTATAGCAAATAGATGAAGAAAACAAAATAAATTTTAAATTCTTGTTTGAAATTTCCCAATCGTAATATACGGTTGCAACATTTTTATAATAATTTTAGTAATAGTAGGTAGGTGGGAGTGCTGCCCGTTGTCTTTCTGACTCAATTAGCACTGGTTGTGTCATTTTGATGCACAAGTCGTAGACCTTTATTATTTGCTATCACGTTTCACCTTCTCTTTCAAACCATTTTGAGGTTTCGATGAAGCTACTAATATCGGACATTTGTTTTTCGCCCCGGGCGCAACGTCTTGGGAGCGGCAAAAATGGCATTAAAAACTCCAATTCGGGCAAAAATATCTGCAAATTGTGTCAAAAGTGTACAAGATATAGGGCGAAAATGGGTTTTTTCTATGGTTTTTAATAAGATGTCTTGTAAACTTACTATCAATTTCCTCAAATACCGTATTGTGAGAATTTTGGAACTTCAGAATTTGCGTGGCTTGTAGTTCCTAAATTTTATATACTTAATATCGAAGATATTTTGTAAAAATTCACTTTTGTTCGAACCACCTCATGAAACTTGTAGGTAGGTAGATAAAGCGGGGCGGCAGAACATCCTTGGCCCCGGGCGCCCGAAGTTGTAGCTACGCCACTGTAGAAATTCGCTGGCCTTCCGATTGGAAATGCTAGCAAAGTTCGATAGACGGATAGAGAGAGAAATGTCCAGATCATCGGAAAATACTCCCGTTCCTACTCCGCAGTCCATTTTGGATCCGTCGGTAGAGACTGTGATGGTATCTTCCTCCCTATTATGCCCCTGCTCCATTCTCGTCTATACGGTATCCTCACCTGGAAGTATCTATTGAAATCCAGCATTGGGAGAATGTAGTCTGATTTATTAACGTTGAGGTGGTTTAGGATATCACTATGTCCATAGTTGCACTGATTCCAACCACCTAATTTTTAAATTTTTTTTGCAGAACATGATGCTATTTTGTGAATAAAGAAGTCTATGTGTAGCTCATACAGGACCACATTAAGCGCGTCAGTCAGATATGACTTGATTGCACCAGTAACACCTGCATATGCTGCTCTTTGTATTCCATTTAATTTCTTAATGTTGTATGTAATTTCTTAATGCATATGTAAGTATAGTACATATACATCCACATGATTATACTAGGTTTAAGGCCCCAACTTTTGCTGACGATTCCTGTGCAACTGTAGTAGGTCATATATGCTTTATTTATTATTTTTTCTATATTAATTTTCCAGGACAGTTTGGTGTCAATCTCCACCCCCAAGTATTTAGCTGAAGGGGATAGAGATAGTGTTGTATCGTTTAGTACGGGAAGTTGACACTGCTGGATTTTGGTTCTGCTTATGAATAGCATCATTTCTGTTTTATTAGGGTGAACACCTAGTCCGTTGTTCTTAGCCCATAGGTTTAACCTGCGTAATGCTCTTTTCATAATCTCACTGAATGTAGAAGGGAACATGCCTGATACCAACAACACTATCTCGTCTGCATATGCTACCGCTTTCACCTGTTCACCGTTTATTTGGAGTAGTATTTCGTTCAGTGCTACAACCCGTATAAGCAGGGAGAGGACCCTTCGGTTGATCGGTCCTTATGTATGCATGTTGTGACTTCGATAACTTATTAGCCATGGTTTTATTATATGTAAGTCCATTACCCTTTCTAGTACCTTCAGCATAAAGGATGTGAGGCTTATAGGTCTAAAATCCTTGACATTATCGTGTGTTCTTCTGCCTGGTTTTGGTAGGATCTTTAATTATTTTAAAACTTTTTGGGACGTAAGACATTTCAGGAAGTTTCGTAATCCTCCACTATCTGTTTGAGGCCTTGGCAATCTTACCAAGTATAAAAACGGTCTTCTTTTCTAGAGGCGAGTAGTTCGTCTTCATCGGATTCCGATATGTCGAAGCAATTCCCATAGTCGTCGCTATTATCATCCAGTTGGTTGCTGTATTAGTTCTGTCCACGTTTGGCCCCACGAATAAGCCGGAAAGGGTTGGTCACGCGTTCGCTGAGCAGGGATGAGAAGAGAAGGCATTTGATACTTCCGACCTCCCCCGGGCATCGGAGGGGACCGTTCGCTATTCATTACCGCCCGCTGACCATTCAGCCATCGGCACGGGTACCTCAACTCCTTGGCTTAGCGTGGTATTGGTGCGGGTATCCTCATACTTCCACAGTAAGAGATGGGCGTAAAACCTTTTTAGTAATATTTGCATTTGCAATCTTAATAACGAAACATAGATATATCGAGGTTAAATAGGGGGAATAGTTACTTATATAAATAATCCAACAACAAACAATAAAAATGATAAATTTGCTGAATTTCTTACTAAAATTAATTGAACAACCGGAAGACAATAAATTTGTAATATGGAACCATTTCCTTTGCTATTGCAAAAATCAATTTAAATGATACAAAACAAAATCACTTTGTTCACAATATTTCGTAGAATCTGAATAACTTATTAATCTATGAGGCTAATAACTCAGCATTTCAATAAATACGATTTATAAGTAAACTTATAATTTATTGGAAAACATTTGTAATAAGTTAAATAAATAATTATGATCTGTTAGCAATACCACATTGTTCTACTATTAACTTGAGTCCTTATTATTAATAAATTGAAAATTCAGTCTGATTTAACTATCGAAAACAACTGGTATCTTCGGTAGGTAGCAATTCGGTTATAATTTTTTAAAAACGTTCGAACACAAGAGGAATAAATTCGGGCGATGACTAGATTCGTAAAAGGAATTCACCTCAGCATTAGTTTCGTTACACTGCAATGGTGCCATGGTCACAGCGCAAAAACAGCGCCATAGCATGATTATTTATGCGTGAGAAGTTATACAGAGAACGTATATCATAAACAGATAACGTTTATCATAGCGAAGGTTCACGGCGCGGAAAACTTCAAAATATTTTTGGCTAACTCGGTCGAGATGAGGGAGTTTCACCACTGCCAGCTCGGCAGAAGAAATCTTAACAGTTGCGCTTGAACAGAGCTGAGCCAGAGAACATAAAACACAGAGAAGGTGCAGGTTCGACAGCGAACATTTTATAAAATTGTGATACGGAATAATAATACTCAAACAGAGAATATGAAGATAAATAATATACGTAAGGCTTATGATGCCATAGCATGTTTGCGCAATCAGGGAATATTGAAGAAAAATAAGTGCTTTTATATTTCATTTTTAACAGCGAAAAATGTGTACAAATACAGCTCTCTCACATACTCAAGAATATGAAGGGACATAAATATGTATGCATGCTCCTAATGATACTCCCAACAACAGCATTGTGATATTTTCAGGCTTCAATTTTTGCTTTCGCAATGTATGCAAATATGTATGCTTTTGCGTTTTGCCGTCGGCATTTCCATATTGGCATGTAATAATTATACGGAGGCTGCTATATATATTTCTGGCCTTGGCAACACGACGTGGATTATCACGACAAGAGTGCATCGATGAACTAAAATCTTTGTATGGCTATGAAGCACCATCCTATAGCACTGTGAAAAACTGGTACAACGAATTCAATCGTGGCCGACGCTCGCTCAAAGACGAATTCCGTGAAGGTCGTCCAAAAACAGCCGTTGTGCCAGAAAACATCGATGCCGTACGTGAACTGATAATGCAAGACCGTCATGTAACATACCTTCAGATAGAGGCATGCCTATGCATTTCTCATACCAGCATACATTCGATATTGCATGAACACCTGGCCGTAAAAAAGGTTTGTTCTCGTTGGATCCCGCACAATTTAACAATCGCTCAAAAAAAGGCTCGTGTGGATTGGTGTAAAGAAATGCTGAAAAAATACGATCGCGGTGCTTCAAAAGACGTTTATAAGATCGTCACAGGCGACGAATCATGGATCTATGCGTATGAGCCCGAAACAAAACAGCAATCGACCGTGTGGGTCTTCCAAGACGAGCCAAATCCAACGAAAGTTGTTCATGGAAGAAGCACTTCGAAGCAAATGGTCGCCCGTTTCTCGGCAAAACTGGTCATGTGGCGACTGTTCCGCTTGAACAACGTAGGACGGTCAATTCTGAGTGGTACACCACCATTTGTTTGCCTGAAGTCTTCGGAGAAATTCGAAAAACGAACAAGAGAAGACGAATCATTGTGCACCATGACAATGCGAGCTCTCACACATCGGCTCAAACCAGCGCCTTTTTGACCGGCCAAAACGTCGAATTGATGGGTCATCCGCCGTACAGCCCTGACTTGGCACCCAATGACTTCTTTTTGTTCCCACACATCAAGAAAATAATGCGTGGTCAACGATTTTCGTCGCCAGAAGATGCTGTTGAAGTATTCAAAAACCATGTTTTGGATGTGTCTCAATCGGAGTGGAAAAAGTGCTTCGAAAATTGGTTTGAGCGCATGCAAAAGTGTATAAATCTTGATGGAGAATATTTTGAAAAACAATAAAACCATTTTTGTTGATAAATATTCCTATTTTCATGATTAGGCCAGAAATATATATAGCAGCCCCGTAATATGAGTATAATTTTGTATGAATGCATGCATAGTTCTACGTATTTACATTCAATTTAGACTTGTATATTTAATAATTTAATTTGATTTTTACATAATATACTATACTAATAAATATTTTTGTATTATGTTTCTTAGTAATAGAAATTGAATTTATCACAACAATATGTACATAAATATATCGTCTATCATATTAATCTTATTATCTGCCCATATGAGAAATTCAAATCATGATTTTATCAGTTATCAATACACATATTACATGTGCGCGGATTGATCAGTATGTTCATATACATTCATTTATACTTATATGTACATATATTTGTATACACTTCCGAACAAATAATGCACAAGCATGCAAACATACATATGCGTACACATGCCATATGTCACTAACAAAAAATTTAAGCACTGTTCTACAAAAACAACAATTGTCTAAATAGCAGAAGCATCACAAGTCAATATGGCAGCCAAATTGGCGAAGCCCAAATGTAGTAAATTTTACAACAAAAACGTTTTCATTCATAAACGCAGGCGCATATTCCACAAGCGACCTCGCTTCATTCATACAAACAGACGCCGTAACATCTCCCCGAGCATGCCTTTGCCAACAAGCGTCTTTTCGCGACGATGGCAAAAGCTAAATATCATAAATTGAACAACTTTCTGATGCTTCTTCACAGAAAGAAGTGAGAAAAGTGGCAACATAGCTGTTGTCGATTTATAATATTTGTCAATTCTAAAATATTTTTCTGTGGCACGCAAAAATCAGCGTCGATATGTATGCAAGCTCATACAAAAACATACATATTTACGCCAGCTTGTTGGCGAAGCTGTTCGAGCAGCAAGGGTAGCAGCGGTAACAATCGGCGATCGTTTGTTCTTTTCTTTCGGCACAGCTCGGATTTTCTACCAGAAACACAATGTTGTGGCGCTTTTTCGTCGCGTCAGTGTTTCGCCACATTGAAGTGCTGAACACAATGAGCGCGACAGACTGCAAACGACATCTGTCAAATATTAGAAGACACACGTTCTTAGGGACACAGTTATTGAGGCAGCTGCACAACTACATAACTGTGTCCATAAGAACGTGTGTATTATAATATTTGACAGACGTCGTTTGCAGTCTGTCGCGCTCATTGTGTTCAGCACTTCACTCTTTGACAAAGCGTGAGTTTCGGCAATGCGAAAGAAACTTGTTATTATGAATGTATGTACATACGTATGTGGCACGCATTTGCTTTCGTAAACATACAGACAAATGTGCCAAAGAAATAATATATGTATGTACCAGAGACCTGCACGAGTAATTAAAAAAGTAACATGTTAGCAAGCGGCGATACCGATGCGGCGAGTACACGCTACGTAACGGTACCTTGGCATCGTGGGCATCGGCATCGTGGGTATCGGCATCGCGGCATCGCCGATTACTAACATGTTACTCAATTAGTATTGTGCGCGTCATAAAGATGAGTTTACATTGATGGCTTGCCTGGCTCGACAAATTTTATGTATTCCAGCGTCTAGTGCAGCAAGCGAAAGATGTTTTAGTTTGGCAAACCGTATATTAGAAGAAAGAAGAACAAATTTGAAAGGAGAAAATCTGGACGTCATTTTATTTTTGCATTCACAACAAAAAAATTTAGTTCATATTAAATATTTTTTTATTTTTAATTCGTTGCTTATTTTTATCGAAAATAACGAGATATAATTAATTTATTTTTATTTATTGAAGTAATTTATGTTGTGTTATGTTATGTTTTATTGAATTAATTTATGTTTAAATGAAGAGAATTTTATTAATTTTTTCCTATTATAAGGTAAATACGAAAGAAAAATCACAAGAATTTTCTTTTATGTATGTACATACTTCGTTTCATTTGCCATTGACGATACCAGATAGTAATCGTACGATGCCACGATGCCGCGATGCCGATGCGCAATGTTACCTTCGCATCGTGGTAATTGTCAGAAGTGTTACTTAGTAACGTAATCGTACGATGCCTACCTTAATCGTGCAGGTCTCTGGTATGTACATCGTACGATTACGTTACTAAGTAACACTTCTGACGATTACCACGATGCGAAGGTAACATTGCGCATCGGCATCGTGGCATCGTACGATTACTATCTGGTATCGTCAATGGCAAATGAAACGAAGTACATACATAAAAGCAAATTCTTGTGATTTTTTTTCGTATTTACCTTATATTAAGAAAAAATTAATAAAACTCTCTTCATTTAAACATAAATTAATTCAATATAACATAACATAACACAACATAAATTAATTCAAAAAAATAAAAATAAATTAAATATATTTCGTTATTTTCGATCAAAATAAGCAACGAATTAAAAATAAAAAATATTTAATATGAACTTAATTTTTTTGTTGTGAATGCAAAAATAAAATGGCGTACAGATTTTCTCCTTTCAAATTTGTTCTTCTTTCTTCTAATGTACGGTTTGCCAAACTAAAACATCTTTCGCTTGCTGCACTAGACCCTGGAATGCATAAAATTTGTCGTGCCAGTCTAGCCATCAATGTAAACTCATCTTCATGACGCCGCCACCAATTCAAAACGCAATTTTCTGTATAAAATGCATTTTTGTATACATATTTCAATCTGCATATTTATTTGGCTTTCACAGCCAGTCAGCAAATGAACGTCTTTGTATTTTGAAAGCATATCATCCCCGATACAATACTCCATTTCTACACTTTCAGATTGAGAATCTTGATTAATTTCCACTCTCACCAAATTATACACCTCATCACGTTCAAACTCGCTTAAGTATCGCATCTGCTTATATACTGGCCATAGAAAAGCAGCAATCTTATGAATTTTGTCTGGACAAAATTTCGTATAAAAAATATTATCTAAACAGTTTGTAAGTATAGGTCGGATTTCATTGTTACTTTCTTCATGTAGCAATTTAAACTACTTTTCTTTTAGGATATGCATATGTAGTAATACTAAATGTATAGTTGAATTTTTCTCACCTTCCAACAACAATGTTAGATTTTTGATTGGTTCTAATACGTTTGTTATCCTGTCCAATAAATACTTTTCAATTCCGAACAAACGATGTGTTTCACCAGATTTCTCTAAACTATCTTCAATAGCATTGAAATTTTTGCGAATAGAGCACAACATTTCAAATATAGTGTTCCATCTGGAAGAGCAATAAAACCTCAGGGCGGCATATGCGGGTACACAGGTAGCGGTAGTAAGCCTCCCTGCGCTGGAGGCAAGGATACTGATAGATGAGCGAAAAATCAGGATAGGCTGGGTAGTCTGCAGGTTAAGAGAAAAACCTAATTTAAAAAGATGTTTCAGGTGCTTGGAATATGGGCATTTGGCAGCAGCATTTAAAAATTTGGACGACAGAAGCAAGAGCTATCTCAGATGTGGCGAAATAGGGCCCTTCGCGCAGACGTGCCGCACAGACGTGCGACAAGGCTCCCTCTTGCGGTGCTTGCAAGAGCAGGGGAAGGGAAAGCTCAAATCACCAAATAGGTAGTAAAAGATGCCCTCTATATCAGGAAGCATATAAAATATTAAACAAATGAAAGCTATCCAGCTAAACCTGAATCATTGCGAAGCTGCGCAAGATTTGCTTAAACAAACCGTCTTTGAAGAGAAGGTGGACGCAGCAATTTTGTGCGAACAGTACAAAAACATAGACAACGCCATATGGGCCTCAGACACCACGAGCAAAGCTGCCATATGGTCATGTAGAGGCAAAACTTTCGGAAAAGCCACTATTAAGGAAAGCCTACTTCACACGAGCCAGGATCTGTGGAATCAACTTTTAGCTGCTATATACATGGTGTCCCACAAGCCTAGCGTTTGAGAGAATATTGGATGATCTGGCGAAACGGTGAGGTGGGACTTGTAGCTGGAGACCTTCCTTGATGTGAGGACTTTCAGCAATGTCCTGCCAGAGGCGGTCGTAACTGCTCTGAAGCGGTCTCAGGATTGAATCAGACCTCATGCCTCATTTCAGTCTTCTGTGCGACAGAGTGGTTGAAACAGAATGGGTAGCGCAGGCGCGCAGCGGAGGGTAAACGGTCGAACCCCTCGAGGAAGGGGTTCTTTCCCTCTTCTGTAGTTCTGGTCGTTAACGACCTTATCAAAGGCTGGAGGATCTTGTGCAGGTTATTGCCTGTGCAGGCGATGTGGCACTTATGGTGAAAGGAAGGTTTCTAAGCACCGTGTATGAGTTGCGCGGGGATATCGGCGTGGCCGGCTCAAAATGGGCGGTGTGGACTCGCCATAAATCCGTCGACGAAATGGTTTTGTTTGAAGTGAAGATACAAGATCCCTGAGGCATGGGTGCGCTATTAGGAGGTATTCGCGCAACCAGCGGATGCTATGATGTTTGGGGCTCATCTGGATGCCACGGCTTTCACCGGGAGGCCGAATGTCGGAGAGGCAAAAAGGCATCGTTACCGCTTTACTGTGTGGAGAATATTGGCGAGATGAGATTACTCTCACCGAAGGTGGTACTCTGGCTCTGCTTATTTGCACTAGTCAGGCCCATAATGTTCTGTGCGAGTCTTCGTGTGGTGGAGGCTTCCCTGAAGATCGCATGGCGCAGAGCGTTCGGCGAGCTGCGCTCATCAATATATGTGGTGCATTAAAGTCACACCTATGTTCATGTGCAGTTGAACATAACCGCCAGTGGATATTGGAAGTGCATCATAAAAGTGTTCATTAAACTCAGTGGATTCCTAAGAGGCCAGGTATCTGAACACTCAGATATCCTCATAAGCTTCATTGCAGATCCACCTGGATCATGGAGTCACCATATCAGACCCTCAGTGGCTCCTTCTCTGCATATGCCACCAGGGCAGGGGAGGGCTTGGCGGAAGAGCCGTTGAAGAGCAACTCATTCTTCTGGATGGAGTCAGAAGCGGGGAAGGTTGGTGGAGGAGTGTTTCTCAGGGCTCTCCATAAATCAGCTTCAGACTTCCGACTATTGCAGTGTTTTCAGGCGAGGTTGCACCCATCGGGGCAGGCAGTATGCTCCCAAAGAAGCGTCTAACTTGGGAGGACCATTCCTCGATAGCAGAGGGCGATTCTACCCTGAACTCATTCACAGTGCGTTCAGGGCTGGTCAAGGGGTTCTGGTCACTGTCTCTTGGCGGCAGGCTTTATTATGAACTTGTATGGGTGCCGCCAAGGAATCGCAGGTAACTGCAAAGCTGATGAGCAGCAAGGAAAGGCACCCTGAATCACTATCGGTAGAATGGAACGGAAAGTGCCCCGGCATCCTTTGTGTTCAAATACTAGATAGCTGGCCTCAGCTGCTCGGTCAGCGATGGGCAGATTGTACCTGCGCGGTCGCAAAAGCCTTTGGCCAAAGATAGATCGAAGGAGATCCAGGGATCTCTTTGCCCTCAACAAGGCTAGCCCCCTCATTAATGATGGGCTCTTGAGGGGCCCACTGTCCATTGGCATACACGCTGTAAGACTGGGAATTTTACGGACGCCGCATGCAAGAAGCCGGAAGATGCAGTGAAATAGCCAGCACTTCCTTCTTGACTCCCTGCTTTGGGAGATCAAGACTGAGGCACTTGGGGACATACTTTCAGATATCCCAGATCTGGCGGCATTGAAATTAAGCCTCTGTAAATTTGTATCGATACTAAACGGTTTGCCGATCTCTAAGTTCGAAACGGGAGTTCGAGTTTCACGCAGCTCAAAGGACTATTTTGGTCCAGGGCGATCTCCGATCAGCCGTCTTACCAACCAACCCTTTTAACCTAATATATTTGATTATCCACTTCACTAATTTTTGCTCGATAACAAATAAATATTATTGAAACATATGCAAATGTATTTACAAACCGATATCAAACCCAAATACTTAATTATTATTATTGCTTAATTTGAAATTTATTGTTGCCCACAATCCCCAAACTCAAGCAAATGTCCCATAATGTAAATATACAAAGGGATTAAATTCTCCCAAAACATTTTTAAATTTGTGCCACAACCTACTCTGCCACAATTAATTGAGTGTCCTGACATTAGTTGTAGACAATTGTTGTACATGCTATGCATAGCATTGCATGCACATATTTTCAAACCACTCAGCGCCAGTAAAATTATGGTAGCAATTAGTGTCAATTGCAATTTTTGCAATACGAGCATTTTCACAGCCAAAAAACAATGTACAGTGGGTTGACATAAAATTGTACAGTGTGAAAAATTAAATTTTTAATGAAAATTTTCTTTTGTTAAATATTTAATTTTGAAATAATATATTTAGTTACAGATTAAATACTCAACAAATCTGAAGAAAATTGGGTTTTGGGACTAAGGGGGCTGTGTGGTAATTGAGTATCCTGAACATCTTGAATTTAGGATTGCTGTATTTAATTACGGTTTTGAAAGAATATAAATATAGATTTTACGAACGATCCCTGAACTTAGAAAATTAAATAAAATTTAAAAAAAATGGACTGATTTCTCAACCGTGTCTTCTTTTAGTTCAAAATGTTGACTCATCGACAGTCAACTTCTTTAACCCGTCCAAAAAATAGGTTTTCTGAAGTCGATCACCAAATTTTTCTCCGGCAAGTTTGTTCGAAACAAAAGTAAATCCCACGGCGTTAAATCTTTAAATTGATTTAAGGAGCAATTTGTTTGGGCGACTGCCAATAATCCTTACTATGCCGGAATCTTATGTAAATTTGATCTTTCTCCAGGTAGTCAATGTAGATCTCCCAGAATACGGCAGCCTTTCTTTTGGTAAATAAAAGTCTTCCCTTTTGGGGGAATCCGGGTAAATTAGTTTGTTTTTCTGGCTGTAAAGCTTTTTTTTAAAATGGTTACGGGGCCCTGTAATGCCAGACAAATATT
>NW_026089623.1:17498427-17527127 GCF_024586455.1 Bactrocera neohumeralis | reverse complement strand
ATCTGCGTACACATGTAAATATGTCGCCTACATAAACTACAAAAACAACAATCGTCTCAAATAGCATCAGCAGCGTCACAAGTAAATAGTCGATGCCCAAATTTGTAGAAAAACGCACAACAACAACATTTTCATTGATGAAGCGCACTTTCAACAGGCAAACTCGCTTCATTCATAAAAACAAACACTATTACATCTCCCCGAGCATGTCTTTGCCTACAAGCGTCTTTTCGTGACGATGGCAAAAGCTAAAAATCATAAATTGAACAATTTCTGATATTTGTATGACAAGGAAAAAGTGACAACCCCGCAAATATAAGTATTCAAATATATTAGAATAAAATTGACAACATAGTTTGTTTGTCGTTTTTCAAGTCAAGAAATGGATCAAAGAAAATATTCAATATTCCTCTGATTTATGTGTACAGTGAAACCCGGTTAAGTAGTACCCCGCTTAAATGAAAATCATCCCTCTTAACTGCCTATATCTTGCTGCATCTCACGATTTGTTTTTGGAAATACATAGAAATTATTGTTTTAATTACCACTCGCTTACGTAACCGCACTCGCTTATGTGCCATATTATATTTTTATTTTTAACAAACCACAAAAAACTGTGTCTTTGATTGTGGCACATAACCGAGATTGACTGTATTTGTCAAGGAATGTAAAAAATATTTTTACGCGGCTTGCAAAAATCTGCGTCGATATGTATGCACGCTCATACATATACATACATATTTACACAAGTTTGTTGGTAAAGTTGTTAGAGCGGCAAGGGAAGCGGTGACAATCGGCGATTGTTCGCTTATTTTTTCGGCACAACAATTTTTTCTACCAACAATACAATGTTGTGACGCTTTGTCGACGCGTCGGTCCACCGACACTTTGACTCTTTGACAAAACGTGAGCTTCGCCATTGGTTGTCATTGAGTGTTCATATTTAAGTACATATGTACTTACATGTGTTCCTGGTAGACAAATTTACAAATGGTCTATATCTTTTAAGATGATATCAAAACTTTTAATGTTAATGTTAATTAAATTTAAAACTAATTACATTAAGCTTATATTAAGTACAAACGAATCTGTAGGCGTACATTTCTTTACATTGAAATTAGCATTATATTTCTCATTTAACACCGAAAATGCTCAATTCTGCTATTTTCGAGTCCCCTGCAACTCTGGCGAAACACGCTCAAAATTTGTCTGTGGTGAAACTCCCTCATCTCTGCAAAGGTTGAGGCAGCTGCACAACTACATAATTGTATCCATAAGAACGTGTGTATTTTAAAATTTGACAGATGTCGCTTTCAGTCTGTCGCGCTCATTGTGTTCAGCACTTCACACGCATCTTTCGCATGACCGAAACTCACGCTTTGTCAAAGAGTCAATGTGTCGAAACACTGACGCGACGAAAAAGCGCCACAACATTGTGTTGTTGGTAGAAAATCCGAGCTGCGCCGAAAGAAACTAACAAACGATCGCCGATTGTTACCGCTTCCCTTCCTGCTCGAACGTTTGGGCTTCGCCAATTTCGCGGCCATATTGACTTGTGATGATTCTGCTATTTGACACAATTGTTGTTATTGTAGAACAATGTTTCAATTTTTTGTTGGTGACATATTCACATGTGTTCGCATATGTATGTTTGTATGCTTGTGCATTATTTGTTCTGAAATGTATACAAATATATTACATATAATTATATATGAATGTATGAACATGCAGATCAATGCGCGAGTTAAGGAATGTATTCCTTATAAAGTAACAAACATCAAAACAACCTTTTGTTTCAATAAACAGAATGCAGAAATAACCTTGCGTTCGAACAATTGAAATGCACTATCACTACAACAAACAATCCTAAACAAACAAGTATCAAAACAACATTGAGTTTGAATACCACAACAACCTTATTTTAAAACAAAGCAATTATAAAAAAAAAATTAAAATAATATAATCTGTATCTTAACAAACTATCAACTAGTAATAAGTAAACATATTAGTTAATATAAATAGAAGTAAGAATTATGTAATAAGTTAGTCGTAAGGGTATGAATAAAGAGTACACATTTCGGTGCAGCTCAAAATATATTCTTTTGACTCATTTTTACTTATGGTAAAAATTAACTTGGGGCTCAACCGGGATGACAAATTTATTTGCCATCCAAAAAGCCAGATTTTATTCCGAAAGGAATAAATCAAAAAATTCCACAGGAAGTAGGACTTCCAGCACTAAATGCCTGAAAAAAATGCAGAAACAAATGGCAATGGATATACATAAGTATAAGTCCTGTAACAGCGGACAATACTTCCAGAATGAATCAAAAGCAGATCCCGTAAAAACGGGCAGCGGCGTATTCAGCAAGATTCACAACAGATCCTGGAACAGCGGACTGCGACAATTCCTGAAAAAGTGGAACAAGGTAAAAACGTATATGTCCTGAAAAAGCGGACAACGTTGAATCCTGAAACATTGGACAGTTAATTATCAGTTAGGAAGAAGCAAAGATGGTCCAACTCCAAGCAAAAGTAACTGCATTGATGGTAATTATAAACAAGCAACAAGAGGAATTTATACAAATTTATCCTCAATCGAAAAGTGAAAATTTCCACAAGGAAACAAGGCAAGCCAAAAAGGAAAATGGTTGTTGAATTCTAGATAATTAACGCTAAGTCAAAACGAACTAAAAGAAGACATCATTTGAAACGCGAAAAAATAATTAAATATATAATATAGAAAGGTATTAATTATAAACAGAAAAAATTAATCAAACGCATACGAAAAGTGAAAATTTCCACAAACACAACCAATAATTCCCAAAAAAGGCGCCGAAAACAAGGGAAGCCAAAAAAGGAAAATTAATTTTGAATTCTAGATGAATAATTTTTTATGAAAATAAACTTCCGACACTCACCTTGTGACGAAATCGAAAATATTTAAAGTTGAAACTGTTGACTGCTAGCGTGTATGCGCACGGACCGAAAACAAAAGAGGCTCGGCGCCGTCCGCCAGTCCCTTTTGTTAATTGTGTTCTCGTGTCCTCGTGTGTGGTGTGAAAGTATGGTGGATGATGAGGTGGGCATCATGCCGATGTGTTGAGAATGGTGTGTGTAGTGTGGGAGGAAAATATGATGTGCATGAAGCCAATATGTTGAGTATGGTGTGTGTAGTGTGGGGTGAAGATGTGGTGTGTGGTGTGTAGCTGTGTTATATTAATAGGGGGGCTCAGAAGCTCATTTAGCTATCCAGGCCCCCCTAAACGACTATTTAGCCTAGAAGGCGCTGCAGCTGTTGCAGCGTTGCCACAACGCTGCTCAGCCCCTTAGACCGACGAGGTGGTGGTCCAGGCTGCCGACGCCGCAACGAGGTTCCGCTTCGCTGGGGTGCGCCACGAGCTGCGGATTGGAATCGGGGTATGCGGCCGCGATGGATGGGTGGCCGATTTACTTCGCGTGCCGCGCTGCGATGTAGCAGCGTGTGATGCGGCCTGTGGCATATTTGGCACAGCCCTCGTGACTCACCATCGATTTATTAGAGATAGCGACTCCACGCCTGGCTCAGGAATGGCCTTTTAGAAAATGCCCCTGAGTTAAGGCGTTGAAGTATGAGGGGTCTTGCGATAGTACTGTGAGTGGCCGTGAATTGAGAACGGCTGCAATTCGATTTAATAACGTGAACTCTAACTGAACTCTTCGTAATTGAATTTATAATTTCCAGCTACCCGTTTGAAATGGGATTTGAAGCTTTTCACAGCTGATTCCCATAAATCGCCCATATGAGGAGCGCTTGGGGGTATGAATTGCCAATTGATACCTTGAGGGGCGTACTTTTTTACGATGCCGTGTGACACTTGCCTTAAAAAATCCACAAATTGCTTTTCTATGGCTCGTTGAGCTCCGATAAAGGTTTTGCCATTATCGCTCATGATTACGAAGGCTCAAGATGTACTGCCTTTGTCGTGAAACATACAAAGACAGCCACATAGCCTTTCATGAGAGTGGGAGACCTTAACACATGTTGTGGTGAAAGGCAGAGCGAATTTGCAGCGTTCAGGTGGAAGTGCTGCCATAATCTGCGTTCGCATCTTCTGTTTGTGCATAGTGCAAGTCTTGCACGTGAAGATGCACTTCTTGATTTGTGGCTTAAGACGGGGGATATAATACTCCTGACGTACCATATGTTGCATGAGGCGATGTTAGGCGTGTAGCATTAAGATGTGGATGTAATGGAGGAATAATGTGGCAAATGGTGACCTCTCTGGAATTATTATGGGGTGGCGTTCATTGTATGTAAGGCTCGAATTAGCGAGCCGACCATTGGCACGAAGCAGACCTTTCGTGTCCAGAAATGGGTTTAGAACTAAGAGTGAGCTATTTTTATCAATCGGCTTCGATTCTCTTAGTATTGATATATCGCGGCTGAAGTAGCGGGCTTGTGTATATGCTATTAGTGCGACCTTTGCTTTTTGTAACTCTAGGTGCGTCACTTTGTTGCATGTGTGTTCCTTGACTTTGCTTTGAGTTGTTCTATAAATTTGAACATATAAGCAACTACTCTGAGAGCTCTTGGAAACGATGAAAATCTTTGAAGGATGTCGGTATCATCCAATAATGTGTGAAAGGTGGCGATTTTTCGACCTTCTGGTGCGATAATGTTGCGCATGGGGATTGTGGCCAGGAATCAGGAGATTCTATCAACCATCGGGGCCATTTCGGAATCGAACCACATATATAGTTTGCATTTTGTCATGTTTAAATGCATTTGCACCATGGCTACTAATTTGGAAAGTAGTAGTGCGCCACATAACTCAAGTCGTGGGAGACTTATAGTTTTCAAAGGTGCCACCTTTGCTTTTGCTACTAATAAGTGGCTTGTGGTCGTGGTGTCACTTTGAGTGCGCACATAGATAGTAACGCAGTATGCCTTTTCTGAGGCGTCACATAAGCCATGTAATTCGACTTTGTGTTCGGGGGAGTAGTTTACCCATCGTGGAATTTGTATCTGAGAAATATCATTCAGATTGTTTGCGAACTGGGACCATTTTTCTAAGCGAAGAGGTTTCACTTGTTCGTTCCAATCGGTTCCATCTAGCCATAATTCTTGTATTAAAATTTTCACTTGGATCATAATTAGCGAAAGCCATCCTGCGGGGTCGAAAAGTTTTGCAACCGAGGATAAAATCTGTCTTTTCGTTATGGCTGATAATGCGGATATGGACTCAGTCGTGTATGAGAACTGGTCCGATATCGCATTCCATTGGATGCCTAGTGTTTTTGTTGTACTTTCAATTTCGAATATAAGGAAATTAGTGTCCAACTAATTTTCGTTTGGAATATTTTTTGTGATATTGGGGTGATTTGCCGTAATCTCTTTTAATGGAAACCCTGCGGATTTGAGGGCTTTTATTACCTGTGATAAGGCCTCTTATGCTTGTGGAAGGGTGTGACTTCCAGACAGAATATCGTCTACATACGTTTGAGTTTTCAACACTTCAGTTGCCAGAGGAAATTCTGACTTTGTGTTGTCTGCCAATTCGTGGAGTGTTCGAATGGCTAGATATGGTGCACAGTTAACGCCAAATATAACCGTTTTTAGTTTGAAGTCGCGTAAAGGACTGGTGCGGGATCTTCGGAACATAATACGTTGAAAATCTTGGTCGTCTTTATGTACGACTATTTGCCGATAAATTTTTTCAACGTCCCCATTGAATACGTATTTGAATACACGCCAGTTTAATATCAGAAGCATTAAATCTGGTTTTAGTGTGGGTCACGTAAATACGATATCATTTAGGGAATTCCCTGAACTAGTGGTTTTCGAGGCATTAAAAACAACTCTTACTTTTGTTGTTTTTTGTCTGGCTTCACTGCTGCGTGATGTGGCAGATAAAAGGAGTAGTATTTGCCGTTGACGATTTTTTCCCCTGGGATTACTTCCTCCATATGATCTAAATGGAGGTATTCTTCTAACACACCATCATACTCTGATTTGAGTTCACCTTTTTTAAGAATGTTTCTTTCCATACTTAGAAACTGCTGTATTGCAGAGGTGCGAGAGTGACCTAAGGCGAGTGTGTTAGGAAACTGTTGCTTAAGTGGTAGTCGTACGACGTACCGACCGTTTTCTGATCTAGCAGTTGTGGCTTTGTAAAAATCCTCACAATACTGATCTTCAGGGGTTGTAACTGATATGGGGCGGGAGTTCTTCTAATTCCCAAATTTTTTCAATTGTGAATTGAGGTACTCGTTTGAAACTTCCTCAACTTGAGTTGTCATCGTGGCAACTGGTTCTGCAACTAGTCCACTTAGGACCCATCCGAAAATGGTATTTTGCGCCAGAAGTGTATTTGTGATTTTCTCAATACCTTCGAGTATTTTCTGTGGTATGAGATCGCTGCCTAATAGAAGATCTATTTGAGCGGGGGTGTTGCAGTTTGGGTCTGCTAGCTTTAGGTGTGAAACCTTTTGCCAATGCTTGCTATTTTTATGATAGCTTGGTAACATATTGGTTAATTGCGGTAAGACAATAGCTTCTACTTGTATGCGCTTACCCGCTGTGGGGGAAAAGAGGGTAATGGGGCAGATTTTATTTTAGTTTTGAACAAATCTTCCGCCCATTCCCGTGATTTCAAAGTTGGCCAGTTTTGTTGGCAACTGTAGCCTGTTTTGTGCCCTAGACGCTATAAATGAACGTTGTGATCCTTGGTCTATTAAGGCTCTGAGTTCGAACAGTTCTCCTCGGTGTTCGATGGAGACAACTGCTGTGGGTAATAGTACCCTACTGTGATTTTCGCTATGTAGCGTTTGGGTTTTTACCGCCTTTGAGCAGCATGGTGCTTCTTGGAAGTTTTCAGAATTTGTTGTTGCAACTAATCATGTTGCTCTTTTTACGTTTGCGCTGTTTGGGGGTGAGCTGGAAAAATTTGTTATATGTAACATTGAATGATGTCTTTTATGGCAGTAAACGCAATTAAATTTGCTTTCGCAATCTGTAAGCGTATGCGCATGTGACAAACAGTTGGTACATAATTTTTTCGTTCTTACGAAATTGTTTAGAACGCTAATATTAATTTTTCTGAATTTTTCGCAAGATTTAAGCTTGTGACCTCCTCTACAAAGTTCGCATGACGTTTGTTTATATTGTTCGGAAGTGAACGATTGATTCTTAAAAAAGCTTCTATTTAAATTATTGTGACTACTTGCTTGGGGTCTATTGAAGCTTCTATTGACGTCGTTTTGAAAGTTTTTAGTTCTGCCTTATTTTGTTTATCTACTTTTTTTATCTACCCTTTCTACAATTTCATATTGGGTAGTAAGAAATTCTTTCATTTGCTGCCACGTTGGGCACTTTCTTCGCGATGAGAGCGATTGCTCCGACAAAAGTAACGATTTTTCTGGTAATGCAGCTGTGCATATATTTACCAGAATGGGGTCCCAATTATCTGTGAGAATATTCTGTGTCGATAAAACGGACAAACAATTTGAAACAGTGGATTGAAGCGTTATGAATTCTTCACTGGTTTCTTTCTGAATTTTTGGCAAATTCATTAATATCGACACCTGTTTGTCGACCAATATTCTCTCGTTTTCGTAACGTGCTTTAAGTGTTTCCCAAGAAAAATTGAAATTTTCGTCATTGAGAGCAAACTGTTTAAATATTACGCCTGCTTGACCTTTGGTTTTGTATCTGAGGTGATACAATTTCTGCGCTTGAGATAATGTAAACATGTCCCGGAAGGACGGCCACTGTTCATAACCACCATGAAATATATCTGTGTCGCATACTGCCACTTTAAGGTGAATGCCTGAACTTGTTTCTTGGGCTTGTCTTTGTGGTAGCTCTACCCTCGGCTGTGGAGTAGGTGCAATTGCTCTTAATAGCTTTAGTTGATCAGAAATCATTGCTTTTGTGTCTTCGAACTGGTCTAGGCAGTGTTAATACTTGGTGTAAACCGAGGAATTAAAATTCTCTGGTAGATCTGAATCATCAGATTCTACGATTGCGTCATATGCCGCTTGGAGACGCGTCCAAAATTGTCTAATTGTCTTTTTTGATTTCTAGTACCGATTCAGAATTATCTTTATTCGGTGAAGATGAAAATCGAGTGCAGTATCGTATCAAACTGTCACTCTCAGCAATGAATTTTGTATAAGAAATATCTTTACCCCGCTTTAGTTTTGTAGCACCTTGCTTTGAGCGTGTAGCTTCTGCCGGTGTACACGGACTTTTTTCGTCTGAAATCATTTTTGGAGCTTTTAGCAACCGAGATTTCAAAATATTTTCGTGTATATGTTTGTATATGATTTGGCGAGAACTCTTTTAAGTAAATAAGAGTTATCAACGAAATTGGTATAAAGATTAAACGTATTTGATAGTGATCGCGAACTCTTTTAAGTTAATAAGAGTTTCAAAATGAAATAAGTAATTAATCACTTAAATTTGATTTAATTATTATTATTATTTTTTTTTAAATGACCGGAAATTATTTTACATTTATTATATTTCTATATATATTGTTTTATATATATTTTATGTCCAAATGTCCTATAGGGTATACCTATAGGTGGATCTTTTATTTATTATGTGCTAATGAGCGCTCGTTTTAGAGATCAATGCACTTTGTACATATGCATGTATGTACATATGTATTACGCTTTGGTTTTTTACACAATCCTGCTTGTTTTTGTTGATCAAAATCAAGGGGTATTGCGGGAAATATGCCAATGTGAACTTTGAATATATTTTATACGCAATCCTGCTTGGTTTTGTTAGCCAAAATTCAAGGGGTATCGCGGAGCATATGCCAATGTGGACTTTGAAGCAATCAGCGTATCTACATACGTGACAATACACTTTTGTACAAATTTTGTATGTTACAAAAATCCTTTTTGTTATGTGTATTTATTGTTATAATTTGTACCCAATGTCGATTGGGTATTTCTTCCAGTATATTATATATTGAATATACTTATATGCGCCCGTATATATATATGTATATATATGCGTATATACATATGTAAATATGTTCGCGGTACGTATGAACCACGAAAGAGAATTAAACGACCGTAGGTAATTTTCGTAAATTCACTTGCTAGTACCTAAGTATAAAATTTGTATAACTGCGCCGCTTATACATACATAAGTATGTATATGTGTACGCAGTGAGAAGAGGCCGCGAAAAAGAAATAGAATGATATTCTGACTTTAGAATATATGTATGTACTAAATGTATATATTTTGAAATAAATATATTTGCATATGATTTCAGTAGTAAATGAGCCAGTTATGCTCTTATATGTTTTTAGAAATATACGTGAAATATATGTACATATGTATGTATGGTATAAAATTTAATTCGCAAATACGCTGTTGTTTGTTGTTTTTTTCTTTTTTCTTTGATTGCGGTAATTACTTTAAGCAATCTTGCTTATATCGGGTGATTTTTTAAGAGCTTGATAACTTTTTAAAAAAAAATATTTCGGTTCTTTATTTGAAACGTTAGATTGGTTCATACATTTACTTTTTGAAGATATTTCATTTAAATGATTGCGTCTTAGGTGGTCCATTCGGAAAGTCCAATTTTGGGCAACTTTTTCGAGCATTTCGGCCGGAATAGCCCGAATTTCTTCGGAAATGTTGTCTTCCAAAGCTGGAATAGTTGCTGGCTTATTTCTGTAGACTTTAGACTTGACGTAGCCCCACAAAAAATAGTCTAAAGGCGTTAAATCGCATGATCTTGGTGGCCAACTTACGGGTCCATTTCTTGAGATGAATTGTTCTCCGAAGTTTTCCCTCAAAATGGCCATATAATCGCGAGCTGTGTGGCATGTAGCGCCATCTTGTTGAAACCACATGTCAACCAAGTTCAGTTCTTCCATTTTTGGCAACAAAAGTTTGTTAGCATCGAACGATGCGATCAATTCACCGTAACGTTGCGTACATCTTTGATGTAATGATTCCACCAGCGTACAAACCACAAAACAGTTTATGCATTCGCAAATAAATGAGCCTCATCGCTGAACAAAATTTGTTTATTCCGTTTTTTTGTACTTTTTCAACATTTAAATGAAATTATCTTCAAAAAGTAAATGTCATGATTAACGTTTCAAATAAAGAACCGAATTTTGCAAATTTTATTATCAAGCTCTTAAAAAATCACCCGATACTGGTTAAGTACATACATATGTATAAGGGGTCTTGATGGAAATTTCGCAAGTAAATACTGGAACTTTTATATATTTTTTCTCGGGGTAGTTTTGTGTTATAACACAACGGTATGCATTTACCGGCAATCACTAATCTGTTATATACAGTACCAAACTGCTTTGTTAGCGATTTTCGGTTTTTACCGGAAAATAAACCGAACTCCGAAAACAGTTTGGTAACGGTTTTCACTTATTTTTCGACCTGAATTTTGGTCTGTAGTGCGTTTCTGTAAGGAATCAACAATATACTCGATTATAGTGACGTCATTTCGATTCGATCCAAATTAGTCGATTGATCGAGAACGAGTGTTTCTGTAAGCATAAGTCGACAAAATATGAAACAGTGAGAAGTCTATCGAATCGGACTGACAACTTTATGTTTGAGAAACTATTATTGAGAAAAGTAAGCATTATAGAAATGTGTGCACAAATATTTAATTCTAGGTAAGTAGGTAGGAGTGCAGCCCTATCGGGCTCAATTAGCACTTGATGTGCCATTTTGAGACACTATTCGTAGAAACTCCTGTATCTGCTATTACGTTTCACCTTCTCTCTCAAACCATTTTGAGGTTTCGATGAAACTACTTATGTCCGATATGCTTTTGGTGGAAATCCATTCAAGGTTTGGTGCTTGGTGGATTCCGAGTGTTTTGTGTCGGATCTGTGCTAGAGCTGGGCATTCGCAGAGAAAGTGGAAGATTGTTTCCTTGTTCCCTGCTACTCCGCAGCCACGGCAGATGTCGTTGTAGGGCAATCCCATTTTGGACGCATGTTCCCCAAATGGCCAGTGCCCTGTTGTGGTAGCTGTTATTCTGTAAATACTTTTTCTTGACCTATTTAATAAGTCATTGGTTCTTTTCCTGTCATATGTCGGCCATAATTGTTTAGTTATGACGCATTTTGTAATGTTTTTCCACCTGTTGTTTGCAATTTGCTGAGATAGTCTATTGATCTCTCCTTTTATCGATCCTAGCGGGCTTGGTATTAGCTCCGCCATGGATTCATTGAGGAAAGCTCCTGCCTTTGCCAACTCGTCTGCTTTTTCGTTACCGAAAATGTTCCTGTAGCCGGGAACCCAGATCAAGTTTAGCTGGAGCTTGTCTTTTATTGAGCTTAGTGCTCTCTTGCAGTTGTGAACTGTACTGGAATTTGTCATGGGTGAAGACAATGCCAGGAGGGCCGCCTGGCTGTCCGTAAATATAGTTGCTTTATGTATATTCCCGTGGTTTTCTAATAGAACTTCGCAGGCTTTTTCTATGCCTAGTACTTCTGCTTGGAAGATGCTAGCCGAGTTCGGTAGACGTATAGAGAGAGATATGCCTAGATCAGCGGAGAATACCCCCGTGCCTACTCCACAGTCCATTTTGGACCCGTCGGTATAGATTGAGGTGGTATCTTCCTCTACCATTGAACCTCTTCTCCATTCTCGTCTAGATGGTATTCTCACCTGGAAGTGTCTATTGAAATCCAGCTTTGGGAGAATGTAGTCGGATTTATTAATAGTGAACTTCTTTAGAATTACACTATGTCCGTAGTTCTGCTGATTCCAACCTCCCAATTCTTTTATTCTTATCGCCGCAATAGCTGCTGTTTTGTGAATAAAAATGTCCATTGGTAGTTGATGCAGGATCACATTGAGCGCATCAGTCGGACATGACCTGATTGCACCCGTAACACCCGCACATGCTGCTCTTTGTATTCCATTTAATTTTCTAATATTGTATTGTTTGTTTAGCGCTGGCCACCATACCAGAGCTCCATATGTAAGTATAGGTCTTATGACAGCCGTATACATCCACATGATTATACTTGGTTTAAGGCCCCAATTCTTGTTGACGATTTTCTTACAAGTATAGTAGGCCATGTATGCTTTGTTTATTCTTTTTTCTATATTTATTTTCCAGGACAGTTTGGTGTCAATCTCCACCCCTAAGTATTTAGCTGTGGGGGATAGAGTGAGTGTAGTACCGTTTAGTACCGGAAGTTGAAACTGAGGTATTTTGGTTCTGCTAGTGAATAGCATCAATTCTGTTTTGTTCGGGTTAACTCCTAGACCATTGTTTTTAGCCCATAGGTTTAACCTACGAAGTGCTCTTTCCATAATCTCGCTGACTGTTGAAGGAAACATGCCTGAGACCAACAACACTATATCGTCTGCATACGCTACTGCTTTCACTCCTCCACCGTTTAGTTGGAGTAGTATTTCGTTCAGCGCTGCAACCCATAGAAGCGGAGAGAGGACCCCCCTTGAGGCGTTCCTCTACTCACATAGCTTGTTTGTGTTGCAGCGCCGTTTGAAGCTATAATTTTCCTATTCTCAAGCATCGATAGTATCCATCTGCACACAGTGTCGTCTATCCCACCATGTGCCAGAGAATTAATTATCGCATTTACTTCTATGTTGTTGAAGGCGCCCTCTATGTCTAGAAATGCAGCCATGGTGTATTGTTTGTGATGTAGTGATTTTTCAATTACACTTATCACCTTGTGAAGGGCGGTTTCGGTTGATCGGCCCTTCATGTACGCATGTTGGGACTTCGATAACTTCTCCGCCATTATTGTTCTTACGTGTAGATCTATTAGCCTTTCTAGTACCTTCAGCATAAAGGAGGTAAGGCTTATAGGTCTAAAATCCTTGGCATTCTCGTGTGTTCTTCTGCCTGGTTTTGGGAGGAACACAACTTTACTTCTTTTCCAACTTCTTGGGATGTAAGATAGTTGTATGCTTGCTTTGTATATATTTTCTAGCCTTAGAACCATTGGTTCTACCAGTTTTTGCAGCATTATGGGCATAATCCCGTCAGGACCTGCCGCTTTATATGGTGCAAAACTATTTATGGCGTATTTGATTTTTCTTTTGTCTACTATTTGGCTTCGATACTCAGCTGCGTTCAGCGGTGGTACTGGTTGAACCCTCGTTGAAGGTATTTGCTGACTCCCGGGGAAGTGCGTTGTGATAAGTACCTCCAGAGACTCTTTTGCCGAGGAGGTCCAATCACTTCCCTCCGCCCTTATGTAGGCAGTATTAATATGATCTTTGGATAGCATTTTACTCAGCCTGGCGGCTTCTGTGCAACTTTCTATCGATGTACAGAAAGATCGCCATGAGTCCTTTTTAGCTTTCCTGACTGCTTTTTTGTATTCTTTCATACTGTCTTTATATGGCTGCCAGATTTTGGTTCTAAAACTCTCATTGAAAGCCTTCCTTAGTTGTGTTCTCAAATTCTTGAGTTCACTGTTCCACCAAGGAAGAGACTTTCTCTTTTTCAAAACTGTTAGCGGAGTAGATTTATTAAAAGTTGTGGTTAGGATTTTTTCCAACTCCCCTACTTCTAAATCTAATTCCTCAGGATTTCTGATGCTCTTATTGCCTCCCTTTTCAAGGCATTTTGTTGCGATACTGGTAAATTTTCCCCAAGCCGTTCTTCTAGGTTTCCGGTAAGTGAGAGGTGCACTGTACATCTCGCGGATGCTGAAAAGTATCCAGGAGTGATCCGACATGGAAGGCTCATCGGATAACCTCCAGTTATCCACAACGAGACTGTCTGTGTCTGTTGATAGCGTAAGGTCAAGCACTTCCTCCCACCCCGGAAACCTATCCGAGCTTGGGAAAATAAAAGTTGGCTTATCGCCCGTGTTGCAAATACTTAGATTACTATTCAAAATATACTGCAAGAGTGACTCACCTCTGGTGTTTATACTGGAGCTACCCCATACGGTGTGCCTTGCGTTCGCATCACACCCTATTAGGACATCCTCCTTCCTGTTCTCCTCTACTAGTCTGGTGAGCGGGGCCGGTGGTATGTCTTCGTCATGGGCCAAGTAGGCCGAGACCAAGAAGAAGGGCTTTTCCTTCTGTTCCACCTTTACCACTGTGATATCTGCTGTGCTGTAATTAGGACAAAGAAATGCATTTATACTTTTATTGATAAGAATGCATGCCCTAGGTTTACCTCTGTTCCGTGTGTAAAACAGGTTATGGTTGCTGCTGTTTAGCCCTTTAATGGTATCTTCATTGACCCAGGGCTCCTGTACTAGGCTGATGTCGATGCCCCCCTCGTTCACGAGGGTTGTCAGATTCGCTGTAGCACTCTTCGAGTGCTGCAGGTTTATCTGCACGCATCTTATGTTATTGGGCATCTCGGGTTTCTTCGATGCCCACATTCTTTAGCAACTGGCTGGCGTCGTCGACCTCTTCCGTGTCGTCTTCGTCAGCCGCTTTGTCGCCTTGGAATATTTTTAGTCTGGCTTTGCGGATTCCGAAGCTGATTTTGTAGTCAGTCTTCTTCAGAGCCTCAATGGACTCATCACAAATGGCCGCTAGTACTGGCTTGCTTGCTTTATTCGGTTTTTCCTCCTTGATTAGCTGCCACTCATCTATACTAGGTATAGATTTGTTCTGCAGCTTAATGCACCGCAGGAGTTTTTCGCCTGGCTCCTCTAGAGGGGGTAACCAAATGCGAGCACGAGGTCTCTTCGGAATGTCCTTGGCGGGTATAAGCCTCAAATGGAGGCCTACAAAGGCGTTGCTAATTTTAGCCACACTACCCGTCAGGAAATCCAGCGAGGCCTGGTCCGCGCACTTGATGACCCTGTACCCCCTGAGGGTCTCAGAAGAGTCAAACTCCGGGTGAGGACCCGCAGGATTGTCGAGTACATAGCTTAGCACCATACTCGACAATCTGACGTCGATCTCCACCCATCTCTCCTGTATGGTGCTCGGAGAGGAGGAATTTCCATTTATAATGGCCACCTGCAGGCTATCCCTGGCTACATCGCAGAAATGCCTTGCCGTTGTTGTGCTGCTGTGTTCACCTTCACTCCGCCTCGGTTTTTTGGGCTGAGTTCCGGGTACTTCTGTGATGGAGCGATTTCTCTTCTGAGAAGTGCTCTCTCGCTTGCTCTCTTCTTGAGGTTGTGATTGCTTCCTTTTCAGGTAGCCTTCATATTCCTCTACGATAGATTTGAGGCGCTTTGTTTCGGTCTCATCAACTGGGGTACCGGCTGCCTGGTCTTTGGCTATCTTCCCTAGTATGAAGACTGCCCTCTGGTATCGGTTTTTCCTCAGCTGATTCTGGGATTTCTTGCGCTTCTTTCTGTTTTCTCCTTTAGCCGCCAGTGCACTTTGGTTGGTGCTCATGGCAGCCTTGGAGGTGGACGCTTCCACCCTTATATCAGGGGCTTTTACTGCTGTATCTACCGGTATACTTTGGTTGGTATGTCCGGTAGTACTCTTACTCGTCTCCTGGCTGGAGGCAAGTAGCTCTTCTTCTTCTTCGGATTCCGTAATAGGATTCCGATAGTTCATGTCCTTAGTCGTTGCTGTTGTCGTCAATTTGGTTGTTGTAGTTGATGTTGTTGTTGTTGCATTATTGTTTTCGTTCATGTTTGGTCCCACGAGTAATCCGGAAAGGGTTGGTCACTCGTCCGCAGAGACGGTATGCGGAGAGAAGGCTTTTAAACCTCCGACCTCGCCCGGGCATCGGATTATTAATTCTTATTAATAAATAAAAATTGATTGTGTTTCAGCTATGAGTTTATTGGTAATAACGCTCGCCATACGGCATGACAGAAGGAATATGTTGCGAATACAAAGGCGGACTTTAAGGGACTCGACAGATCCATTCAGCATTCCCGAGCCGCGTTTTCTTGAGTTATTCCGCTTCAGCAGAACTGCAGTACGGGCACTCCTTGTGGAAATCGAGCCTTTTATGGACACAGCAGTAAGAAGTACATTTATTCCAAACTCCACTAGGTTGTGTGTAGCGCTGCATTACTATGCTACAGGATCATTTCTTAGGGACGTAGGTCAGGATTTTGTTTGCCCTATTAGTAAGACCATGGTAAGCCGCATAGTGCATCAAATTTCAGAGATTTTGCTAAATCATATGGCGCAACGTTACATCATTTTTCCAACTACCTTAGAGCAGCAGAATATTGTGAAGCAACGGCAAGTGAAGTGTTATAATCTTGAAGATTAATGGTTATTTATAGCTGGCTTATATTTATGTTCACTTCCAGGTTCTTCACTGCTACTGGATTTCCTGGCATCTTAGGAGCGATTGACTGCACTCACGTCAAAATTAATAAGCCACCACTTGCAGTAGAACACTGCTACATTAATTGAAAAGGAAATTTTTAAAAAAATGTGCAATTAGTGTGCGACTTTGATTTAAATATCCTGGCGTGCCTTGCAAGATATGGGGGAAGTACGCCCGACGCCTACATATGGGAAAGCAGTACACTAAAGTCCCATATGCTGAATGAGTACACTGCAAATGGGTCCACAGGATGGTTGCGTGGAGACTCTGGATATCCGGTGCAGCCGTGGCTAATGACTCCATTCAGAAATGTAGAGAGTATTAGTCAGCAAAGCTAGAACGATTCTCACGCACGAGCTCGAAATTGTGTGGAACGCCTTAATGGAGTTTTAAAAAAATTATTTGGGTGCTTTTCCCAAGACCGTGGCCTAATGGTGAACCCCTCATTTGCAGGATCAAAAATTAATGCATGCTATACGCTACATAATATTCGAAAGAGATATAATTTTCCACTTCCTGAAGTTGATCCACTTGAAAATTCTCCTCATGGAGACAATGGTTCATTTCTTAACATTTTAAATGAATTTAAGAAACCACTCTTGTAGTTAATTCACAAACAGTGGTGTTCAGAAAAATATGAGGAACACTCCAAATGATACTGTTTGCAAATTATGTTTAACTCTTTATTTTTTGTAATATATATTATAATAACAGTCGATTGTAGTGAACATTACTGTCCTTCCGGGAATAGATTTCAATGCAACAACAATTGGAGAGCGACTATGTAACCCCGTTTGAAGCAGCTACTGCTATCGGTGTACATACGCAAAGCCTTGGCCCCAACCAATGAATATAATATTTAGAAAATATGAATATTTTGCTGTGCCTACTCCTTATGCAACAGTCGCTAGAAGAAAAGGAATATTTATGAGATTTAAAGAACGTACATATTTTATCGCAAATTGTTACCTCCCGTCATGGTTTCCAGCAGAGCTCTCAGTGTATCGTGAATTCCATTTAAAACACCCATGTGCTCCTCGTGTTGTCTCTCCAAAATCTCTTTCAGCTGCGCATGGTGATTTTCAATGAGACTGCTCGCCTCTTCCACACAGTTTTGGTTTGTGCGCTGTTTGGGTCGCTGTTTGTTTGGCACAACCTCAAGCATCTGACCCATTGCCTCCACTTCGAATATGTCCAAACTGTCCGCGTTTGCCTAGAATTCCGAACGGATCACTAAACAGCTTAGTTTTTAGTTTTGTAATAAGTATGTTACTTACATCCAACCCAATGTTGGCAGTAGCATCACCCTCATCCTCAATGGTAACATCGACCATTTCAGCAGTTGTCTGCAATATACACCAATTTTATTACCACATTTATAATCACAACTTTAAATTTTGACAGACGTTACTCACCGACAAACCAATTTCGGGAGTGAGCCCATCACCGTCCACAATGTCCCTGGAAAAAAACTCCAGAATTTCCCGGTCCATGGCATCCAACGGTTTTGGACCGTCCTGCAACGGCAGGTTTCCAGTTCGTCTGGCGAACGCTCTGGGGGCATTGTGCAGCTTCTTGACTGCCGATTTCCAGTCTATCCAACACTAAAAAAAACCAACACACATATGTAAATTGTAATCAGATCCACAAGAATATTTTAGTTTTACCTTTTTCCACTGATTAGGGGACCTCTTCGTGCTCCTTCCTCGCGTTTGGTTTCATAAATTGGCCCCTTCCAACGCTGCGGTGCTGCTGCATTAAGTGCAGTAACCGCCTCGTTTGGCCATTCGTAACACGCTCCGACGTACTTCTCTGTAAAGAAAATGCATCAAATCTTTTTTAACTATTCATATATAATATATTAACAAAAATATACTTCCATTTGCTTTAAATTCAACTAATTCCATTTTGAATTTAACGAAAAATTTTTTTGTCATCACCTCAAATGGAAGTGAGAAAACCAATCGACAAAATTTCATTCAATTTGGTTACAGAAACACATTCAATCGAGCATTCCTACTGAAATGGAATGGAACATATCAGCTGACTATCGATTGAATCGAGTAATTATTTTACAGAAACACATTGAGTGAGAGTGACGTCAAATCGAGAATTTGAGTCGAGAACATCGCTTGAAATGGGTTACAGAAACGCACTACTGAACCGTAAATTTAAGTTTTAGATTCTAAATCATACATATGTATGTGAAAGTTATATATAAAATTGAAAGGAACGATACAACTCACTTTGGTTTCCGCCAGGGGCTTTTGGGGATAATATGAGTATATGCGCCTGTGCTCTTGCCTGCGCTTGTGCTTGCACTTGTGCCTGTGCGTCTTTCTCCAATCCTTGTGTTGGTGGTGTTGGGTTTTCCTTGTTCCTCTTTTGTTTCGATTTGGTTTTTGTTTTCACCTCACTGTGAAATTTGTTTGTTGTGTCAACTTCTTCAGTTTGCGCACCACAATTTGTCACCTCACTCTGTTTTTTTTTTTTTTTTTTTGTTTCACCATACATACATGTGTATATGTATGTATTATATCTGTATTTAGTGTTTAGCACCGCACTTTTGTTCAATTTTTTCACACTTGGTTTGTGCACAGGTATTCACTTTTTTAACATATACAATATACGTACATATGTATATTAGATTTTGTATATAATTTTTATCTTTTTTTGAAGTTATACTTCTTATACGAGTTCGGAAAAGGTTGCGATAGATTCAGGTTGCGCAACCTTGCTCAATATGAATCTACGCAACCTTGTCTGCGAAGATGTTCGAGCAGCAAGCGAAGCGGTGACAATCGGCGATCGTTTGTTCGTTTCTTTCGGCACAGCTTGGCTTTTCTACCAACAACACAATGTTGCCATGCTTATGCTGTTGTTGTTGTTGTTGTTTTTGTAGAACAATGTTTCAATTTTTGGTTGGTGACATATTCAATTAAAAAATAAATTCCGTTGGGATTCGAACCTACGTACCTCCTACGTGCTCATCGTAACTTTTGAAACGCTTACCACCTAGACCACCATTGACACTTGTATTGCGTTGTCCTAGTTATGGGTTGGTTATGCATGAAAGAAATATACAATGGATCGCCGATTGTTACCTCTTTCCTTGCTGCTGCTGCGCATATGTATTAGAGCTCCCACTCCCGGAATGTTTTCGAATTCCCGGGATTTCGGGATATCGAAATTTCATTTCCCGGGATTCCCGGGAAAAACGGGAGAAAATAAAAATTGCTATTTATTGCTTATAAATTTAAAAAAATTAAATAATTTTTTTTATTTTCAATCAGTTACATAGATTCAATTAAGTATGCCCATGTTCTGGGGTTCTTCATAATAAAAAAATTATTATTTAATAATAATTATTATTTCTTATAAACTGAAAAAAATATATAATTCACTTTTTATTTCGAATCAGTTACATGAATTAAATTAAAAATATACCTATGTATTTGGTATTATATACACATATATTTTTTTGTCAAAAAACAAATAATAAAAATCACAGATCGATTTCTGTAGGAACTAATTTTAAATAGTATTTTAAAAATACAAGCGCATCCATTGTTTCATCGTTTAAACTAGATCTGATTTTAGTGCAAATGCTTCCAGACACTGAAAAACAACGCTCGCATTCGACACTAGTTGGTGGTATTGTCTTTAAAAAATTACAAGCAACCTCCAGATTGCTGCCAAGCCCGCCACCCCCAATAAGTAAATTTATTTCCTTTGGTACCGCTTCCTCTACTGATAATGAGACATCTCTTTTTAAAACGCGAGATTCTTTGACAGTTTCTTGCAACTTTCCTTTAACGTTTTTTCCTTTTCATTTTCGATTATTTTTAAATCGATATCGCGATTCTCAACAAAAACCAGTGCTGTAACTTTGATCAAACAGTGTTGTAAAGTACTAAATTTTTACTAATTGTTTTTTGGCAATGTTCATCTATTGTAAATACAACTTTGTTTATGAAAAAATAATAATTAACAGTGTTTAAAAAAAAATGACAAAAATCCCGAATATCCCGGGAAATTGATTTTAAATCCCGGGAGGAGTTTTAAGTCCGGGAACCCGGGAGCCCGGGAGTGGGAGCTCTAATATGTGTGTTTGTGTGCTTGTTCATTATTGAAGTTATACTGCTTTTTCTTTCCTTTGTCTTTCATTTCTGCGATTTCTCAACTATTTTATGTGACCTTTTGTTGAAATACCCTGCGTTGGCCGTTGAAAAATTAAGACTATACTTTGCAGGATTATTTCTGTAGTTAGTCTTCATTTACTTTTTTGGAAATCGACCTGCGATGACGAGGTATATCGTTTTATCTGACAGCGTGAGGTTTAAGAAGTTCATTTCTAATTTTGTCCTGTGGCATATTAGAAATGATATTTCTTCGAAAATCGTTCGCTTACAACGGATAAAACGACTTCTGAGTGGTGATTTTAATGAATAAATTCCTTTTGGTGGAAATGCTCTGCGTTGGCCGTTGAAAAGTTAAGACTATACTTCTCAGGATCATTCATTCCTTTCATTTCTTAAAAGAAATTAATGACCTTTAGAAATATGCATATTTGCATTATTTCGTTGTCATTTCCATATTCGTAGCAATGGAATTTCTATGGCATAAGTAAAGTAATGGCCGCCGATTGTCACCTCGTGCCGCTGTAGCAGCTTCGCCTACAAACATGTGTAAATATGTATGTATGTATACGTATGGTAGTGAATACATATCGACGCAGATTTTTGCGAGAAGCACCAGAAAATTGTGCAATTTATGATTTTTAGCTTTTGCCATCGTCGCGAAAACACGACTTGTTGGCAAAGGCATGCTCGGGGAGATAATAAATTATAATAAATTTATAAAATGTGAATTTAAGTTTTCTAGTTTTCTTTCATACAAAATGATATGCATTTCTTGGAATATCACTAAGAAGTATAACTTCATTCGCGCGTAGGGACTCCACGCACCCTTTTTTTCCAATTTAGTCACCACCGTTTTTTTTCACTATGTTATCACAGTATTTGCGTTGTTTGCAAATTTTTTCACACAGGTTGTTCCTTTTTTTCCCAATTTTTTCTCACCACCGCTTTCCTCTGTTTTTTTTCCACTTTTCTTTACACGTTGTTCCACCGGTTTTTTGTTTGTTTCCAATTTTTGTCCACAGTTTTTCACCATGTGAAGTTTTTTTTTTTTTGTTTTACACTACCGGGACCTTTTCTTGGTCACCAACGGTCAGTTGTTACTACCGTTTTCCACACTTTTTTCAGTTTTTTTTCCACTTTTTCACTTCTTTTTTTTTGTTTTCTCCGCGTTACCGCGTCTCCGCGTTACCGGTTATTATTATAATTATTATATTTTTTTTTTAATTGGTTGATTTTGTTATTGCGTCACCACGTTACCGTGATTAATGCTTTTTTTTTTGTTCATTTCTCCACTGGTGCCGTCCGGAACGGCCCGAAGGACCATGAATAATTCTTTATGAAAATAAACTTCCGACACTCACCTTGTGACGAAATCGAAAATATTTAAAGTTGAAACTGTTGACTGCTAGCGTGTATGCGAACGGACCGAAAACAAAAGAGGCTCGGCCGTCCGCCAGTCCCTTTTGTTAATTGTGTTCTGGTGTCCTCGTGTGTGGTGTGAAAGTATGGTGTAGATGATGATGCGGTGGGCATCATGCCGATGTGTTGAGTATGGTGTGTGTAGTGTGGGGTGAAGATGTGGTGTGTATGTGTGGGGTGTAGCTGTGTTATATTAATAGGGGGGGCTCAGAAGCTCTTTTAGCCACTAGAAAATTAACGCTAATTCAAAACTAAATTATAAGAGAAAAGAATACATCAAATGAAACACGAAAAAATAATTAAGTATATAATATAAAAAGGTATTAATTATAAATACAAAAAATTAATCAAACACATACATTACTAATTATACGCTGACTTCAAGCCTAGATGTTTTGAAATGAGGATATTTCATTTTAACAAAGGGGAGAGTTAAGGAATGTATTCCTTATAATAGTAACAAACATCAAAACAACCTTTTGTTCAAGTAAAACGAATGCAGAAGCTTGAGTTGGAACAATTGAAATGCACTATTACTACAGTAAACAATCCTAAACAAACAAGTATCAAAACAACATTGAGTTTGAATGCCTCAACAACCTTATCTTAAAACAAAGCAATTGCATCTAAGTCCGCGATTACATGAAGCAACTTTTGTTGCTAATTCTCGGGCGATCCTCTTTTGCTGTCGCCCATTACCTTCACACGAGCAACTTGTGTTGCGCAACTCTGTTCGAGTTTTTTTCTCATTCTCTTTCACTTTACTTTAACCCATTGTCGTTTCTTTTTCCTTATAGGTATTTGGGCCACTCTATCACATATATTAATCAGCTCTTTATTAAAACAAAGATATATCACCCCTTTTACTATCGTCTGAATCAATTTGTATGGCTTCCTCCATACATTTCACAATATCTTTAATTAATTCGATTTTTTCGTCATACTCCATTTTCTAAAAGATTTATATTATATTATGTATATTTGCATACATATTTGCAAATTACTTACCAAAAGATGAAATTAAATTTTTAAATATATTCAAAATATTAATTTCAAAAAAAGATACGCAAATGCAACTATGTACTACGAAAGAAAGAACACGAATGCCGAAAAACGTCGCAGCGAACTGTTACGAATAAGAACCCAAAGCGAGTTGCTGAACACTGGAAACTCGGCGCGATTCTCCTCTCCCCATCGCCCCCTCGCCTATAAACCAAGAGTTGCCGCAACAAAAGTTGCCTCGTGTAATAGCGCTCTAAGCAAACAAAATATATGTAAACAAACCTAAACAAATAACATAATGTGTATCTTAACAAACTATCAACTAGTAATAAGTAAACATATTAGTTAGTATAAATGGAAGTAAGAACCATGTAATAAGTAGTCTTAAGAGTATAAATAAAGAGTACACATTTCGGCGCAGCATACAAAAACATATTTATTAGTATAGTACAAATCAAATAAAATTATTAAATATGCAAGTCCGAATTGACTGTAAATATTACTATGCATGCATTCATACAAAATTTTACTCATAATTATTTTTACATGCCAATATGGAAATGCCGACGGAAAAACGCAAAAGCATACATATTTGCAAACATTGCGATTGTCAAGTTGAAAGTAAAGATTGAAGCGCTGAACACATAGCGAGCGACAGACTGCAAACTACATCTGTCAAATATTAAAATACACACGTTCTTATGGGCAGTGTTATTTTGATAACTGCACGACTACACGACTGCAGGCCGACAGTTGTCGTTCTCGCTAACTTCAATATCCTCCTATATTTGCCAACGACAGTACGATGACAGTAGAGTTGACAGTAGAATGGAAGATAGAGAGATGAGGTAGAGTGGTGATGCCACTAATATATAAAATGTAAAATTATTCACAGCTCTAACAAACTTGAAGTTATTTTACAAATAAAAGCATTAAATAGCTGTATTATAGCTCTATTATATCATTTGTAATAACAATTGATAATTTAAAGCAAAAATATTGACCTATTTACTTATTTTTTGCATAAAAAATTTCACTTTGAACAAGATATTAAAATTTCATTGAAGTGAAAGGAATTAGTATGGCCACAACGAAATTGTGTCATACAAAATGGACAACTGCGTTGTTTTGTGTACATGCCGGCCATTGTGTTGTTGTTGCTACTCAAAATGTACATGTAGTAAGATGAACAACGACGTTTTCAGTTCACTGTCGTGCTGCTGCCGTCTGTCGCGGCCATTGTGTTCACCTCTTGAAGCATGCAAAACGAAATTCTTTACATTTGTTGGGAGTGTAAACATGGGCATGCATACATATACATATTTATGTCTCTTCATATTCTCTGCTTGGGCATACATGCCACGACATCATATGCCGAAAATACATATATTTATTTCTCTGCATATTCTCTGTTTGAGTATGTGGAGAACTGTTAAAAATGTTAACATTTCACAGCGTGAATTCTGTGGGTATGAGGTGAATTCCTTAGTATAAATCTAACAAATGTTCAATGTCGAACCTGCACCTTCTCTATTCTTTAAGTTCTCTGCTTTGACTCTTTGACAAAACGTGAGCTTCGCCATTGGTTGGCCATGTCAACGGAAATTTCGCATGAAGCATTGAGAGTACATATTTACATAGTACATACATATGTTGCATGTAGACAAATTTATAAACATTATGCGTATGGTCTGTCATATTTGTTTACATGCACACATAATTATATGTATATGAGCACATGTGCGACCGCTCGATCTTTTAAGATGATATCAAAACTTTTAATGTTAAATTAAATATAAAACTAATTACCTTAAACTTATATTAATTATTTGTGTAATACATAATACAAAATTTACTCTATTATATATTTTTAATGATTTTATGGAATCATCATGAAATACATACTATGTAGGTAAATTTTAATATACATACCTACATACTTATACACTAGGGTGGGTCGATTCCGGACTTTTTTCGATTCGGGATTTCTAATAGTGCGGAAAAGTTGCATTAATATTTCCTGATTCCAATGCAACTTTTTGTTTTGAGATCGGATTGCATCTTCAACCCCAACTCCGGCCTTGAAATTTCGGAAATTCGCCTAAAATCGTGAAATTGTCTACCTAGCGCCTGAAATACGCATCTCATGGCAAAATGTATAAAACAAAAGTTATTTGTCACGTCATTTGCTACCGAAATGTGATCATGGCCGTAAGACGAACCGTTCCCGAGATACGAGCCAAAATGCGGCGGGCCACAGCGCAAGGTGAAAATCGGCTTGCGGCCACACTTCTTGACGTTGATTTCGCCGAGTGCTATCACTCACATTCATTCACCTACGCCAAAGGACACGTTCGGATAGGTCTCCACACAAATATTTTTTCATCGAGCTCCTTCACTCTTGCCGGTGATTTCGCCGAGTTCCATCACTTACATTCATTTCCCTGCGCCTTACGACATGTTCGGACTGGTCTCCACATAAATATTTTTTCATCGAGTTCCTTCACTCTTGTCGTTGATCTCGCCGAGTGCTATCACTTATATTCTCTCAACAGAACACAGAACTCAAAATGTCTGTATCTAAATTTAAATTTAGACAGAAATGTCCTGTGTTTTGCATATATCCGTACAATCTCTCTGAGTCCCAGTTACCTACTTACCAGGATGTTCTTTTGTGTTATTAGTTTGAAAGATTTCGTATAGGGCGACTCCGAGGCGACAACTATGAACCTAGGAGTAAAGAGGTTACAGAAATAGTTGCAAAAAAGGTTGAAAATAAGTCATCTATTCCGATAGTTTCACACACAAGAGTTTTACAAATGCTCACCACATACCATAAGAAATTTCTGACTTTTAAACAAATGTTTTTAAGGAACCCAATAGGTTTGAGCTCTAAAAGAGACGACTTTGTCCCTTCTGACGGAAAATATTTGACATCGCTGCTTGTAAATGCTTTTATATATCTTGTTGCACTTGTCCAAAGGAAAGGAAAGTTCCTATCAATGAACAACCATTTCTCTTGGACCAGAGAACCAGAACAATTGGCCGCATTGGAAGTGTTGATCTACCTGAAACAAAAAAGATTACAAAGAAAAATGAACGTAAAGAAAAGCTTTCAAAACGTCATTCAACATCAACACTTACCAGAAAAGTATCAGCTAGAACACGTGACCATTCAGGTCAGCCAGACTCTCATACAGACGACATCAATGTAGGTGCGTCGCACATGGATTCTTCCAAAAACGATGCTGATGATGAATTTTTTCTTCCATCCTCTAAAACCAAACAAAACGCACTAGTATTAGAACACACTGCTTTAGCTGCCCAAAGATTTGGAGTAAGTGATAGAGCAGCGGCCTTGATTGTTTCATCTGCTTTTCTGGATGCCAAAAAAGCAGGTTTGATAACAGATCAGGATAGCTTTGTCACTGACAAATGCAAGATTAGTCGGGCAAAAAAAAGTGTTGGAGTTAAGCTCCAAAACACCGAAAGTATTGACTCTGTATATGGGCTGTATTTTGACGGCCGCAAAGAAAATACACTTACACAAGACAGCGAAGGTGAAAAGTACTACCGCGGCACTGTCAAAGAGGAACATATTTCTCTTATAGCGGAACCTGGTTGTCATTACTTTGGCCACGTCACCTCTCCTTCCGGGTCAGCAGAGGATGAGACGCAAGCTATATGGCAACATTTACAAGACAATTCAGTTGATGGGGAACATCTAGAAGTTGTCGGTGCTGATGGCAGCAACACGAACACAGGTTGGAAAGGTGGAATCATTCGGAAACTAGAAGAAAGAATAGGTAGGCCATTACAGTGGGTTGTTTGTCTTCTACATTTCAACGAACTTCCATTTCGTGCTCTTTTCGAACACATACTTAGATGGTGTCTCAAAGAGTCCAAATACATTCTCTGGCGACATACGTAAACTGCTCCCTGATTGTGAGAAGTTGCCTGTTGTCAAATTTGAAAGTTTTCCATTCTGCCAATTACCTTCTGAGGTTATTAATCCGACCCAACTTAGCACAGACCAAGCTCATCTCTATAAAATATCAGAAGCAGTTATTTTCGGTCAATGTTCCTCAGATTTATCGTCGATGCATCCAGGTAACATGTGCAAGTCTCGCTGGCTCACCTGTGCAAACAGAATTCTGAGATTATACATTTCTACTGACAAACCAACAAAGGAAATAAAGATTTTGGTCAAGTACATACTTACAGTTTACTCACCTTTGTGGTTCTCAATAAGATTCAACAGTTCAATCAAAGATGGCTCGCGCCATCTCTATGCTGCAATTCAAAGGTCGAGATACTTACCTGCTAAACTGCGCAAGGTTGTCGATTCATCCATTCAACAGAATGCTTTCTTTGCTCTTCCAGAAAACATTCTCCTTAATATGATGACTGACGAACGGATAGAAGTCTTAAAGTTGGCCCTTGACCGTCTTCTGGCAGCCAGAGAAGCAGAGTCTGACACTGTAAATAGAAGGGTTAGATGTAATAAAGTGCCAAAGCTGAATTTCAAAGCAAATAATTATTACGATATGATTAACTGGAAGACTATTACCTTGACTGTTCCACCAGTTCTTTGTTCAGTTTCTAACGAAGAACTCATAAAAGGGCTGTCGGGAGACACTGCAAAGGTATGGAAATTTAGAGAATTCCCCTCTCACACCGTGGCAGTCGAGAGAACTGTCAAGCTGGTGAGAGAGGCATCTTCTAAAGTTATTGGCCCCCAATCTCGTGATCGTTTTATACGATCTACACTGAAATCTAGGCAACAAGTGCCAAAGTTTAGTACAAAATCTGATTTTATCAATAAATTTGACACAGATTCAGACTAAAACAAGCCTGACATATGGTTGGTTGGTTGGGTTGGGCGGTGTAAATCTTACTTTTTTTATATTTTTTTTATTAAATAAAAAACTATAAATATTTTGCAATATTAAATTATTTATTAATGATATATATTTATAATGAATTTTTGTCCCTAAAAATATCATTTACTAATTGATATTTTATTGTGAGCAGAGCGTATAATTAGAAGATTAACTACGGGAAAACGTGTGAACTGTCAAAAGCCATAATTTTTTTATTTTCACCCTCTTTGGCTCGGGGGAGAAATTTTTTAAAAGAAATGAGTGAACAAGCTGGCATTGAAAAAAATTTGTCAGAAATATACATACATTCACAGAGATTTGGCCTTTTCTTTTTTTTTATCTTTTACATCTATCATACCAATTATAGAATATAATTTTCAAAATTTTTTTGACATGAAAATTGATCATTTTTATTAAATCATTTATTTTCAGGTAATATTTGAGTTAATGGGGGAAAAGACTATTTTTAAAATTCCACTTTATTTTTTTAAATTTCGGATGTAAAATATTTTCTAATATCCAAAAAATAATATATTACCATTAATAATGAAAACAATCTTTTTTTTAAAACTTTCATACCCTCTATCCCGGGAATTATCAAGTCAAATCAATTTCAAATCAAGATATTTTCATTTATCAGTAATATAAAAAAGGGGGTTTCGTCAAAACCCCCCATGTCAAACCTCCCAAACAAAAAAAACAAGTTTTTTTAAAAATTTTTTTTCTCTGAAAATGTAAGGAAACTTCAAAATTTAACTACATACATATTACATATAAAATTTAAAATACATAAAAAAAAATTATAAAACATTAAATTCCTTTAAAAAAGAAATCAAATGCCTGTTATTTTATATAAGAATGCCGGGGCGTTGATGCTGAGGAAATTTAAGTCAGCACACGGGTTAGGTAAAATTGCAATGATTTTTTTTAAAGAAAGCAAGTGCCAACGGCTTCAGGTAAATTTAGGAAATAAAATTTTTTTAAAGAAAAAATTTTTAATA
>NW_026089623.1:17479609-17498327 GCF_024586455.1 Bactrocera neohumeralis | reverse complement strand
AAAGGTCGCACTAATAGCATATACACAAGCGCGCTACTTCAGCCGCGATATATCACTACTATGAGAATCGAAGCCGATTGATAAAAAGAGCTCACTCTTAGTTCTAAACCCATTTCTGGACACGAAAGGTCTGCTTCGTGCCAATGGTCGGCTCGCTAATTCGAGCCTAAAAATCAATGAACGCCACCCTATAATAATTCCAAAGAAGTCACCATTCGCCACATTATTCCTCCATTACATCCACATCTTAATGCTACACGCCGAACATCGCCTCATGTAACACATGGTACGTCAGGAGTATTATATCCCCCGTCTTAAGTCACAAATCAAGGAGTGCATCTTCACGTGCAAGACTTGCACTATGCACAAACAGAAGATGCGAACGCAGACTATGGCAGCACTTCCACCTGAACGCTGCAATTTCGCTCTGCCTTTCACCACAACAGGTGTTGATTTTGCTGGGCCTTTCCAGGTAAAGGCGTCCATGTTAAGGTCTCCCACTCTCATGAAAGGCTATGTGGCTGTCTTTGTATGTTTCACGACAAAGGCAGTACATCTTGAGCTATGTAGTAATCTGACGACGGAGGCTCTTCTCGCGGCATTTGCTCGCTTCGTCGCTCGACGTGGCTACCCTTCAAAAATCATGAGCGATAATGGCAAAACCTTTATTGGAGCTCAACGAGCCACAGCAAAGCAATTTGTGAATTTTTTAAAACAAGTGTCACCCGACATCGTACAAAAGTACGCCCTTCAAGGTATCAATTGGCAATTCATACCCCCAAGCGCTCCTCATATGGGCGGTTTATGGGAATCAGCTGTAAAAAGCTTCAAATCCCATTTCTAACGGGTAGCTGGAAATTATAAATTCAATTACGAAGAGTTCACGACGTTATTAAATCGAATTGAAGCCGTTCTCAATTCACGGCCACTCACAGTATTATCCCAAGACCCCTCAGATTTCACCGCCTTAACTCCAGGGCATTTTCTAAAAGGAGCACCCATCCTGGCCATTCCTGAGCCAGGCGTGGAGTCGCTATCCCTATTAAATTAAAATTCTCTATCATGATTTCAGCCGCCGATGGAAGGACGAGTACATAAAGGATCTTCACAAAAGATACCGGTGGAAGACTCCTGAACAAGCGCCTAAACTTGGGACTGTGTCTTCATTCATGATGATTGTCTACCCCCTACCGAGTGGCGGCTAGGCCGCAAAGAAAAGCTGCACTATGGCTCCGACGGTCACATACGGGTAGCGGATCTCCGTACGCAAAACGGAACACTAACCAGACCGCTCGATAAGCTGTACATTTTACCAACCACCGACGACCGCGAATCCGAAAACCTAAAAAACCAAACCGAAAATATCGCGATATAATAAAGTCAATAAATTTAACACTAAAACGAGAAATACGCTAATAACAAACCGCTAAAAAATAATAAACCTTCGAATAATAACAAAGAAAACTAACAAAAATGGTCGTTCAATACGACGACCCATTCATGCTACATATCGTGGCACGATTGCTCATATCTCATTGTATGATTAATAATCAACAATCTTCTCTATACCGATCACCATGGATGTAGATACACCAGTCGCAACCCCGCCAACCGCTCGGGCTACCAATGCGCCACGCACCGGGCGTACACCAGCGCCCCGAACTGTGGCTGCAACAACGCCGGCACCTGTACCGGCAACCGCGCCTGTAGCGGTACTTACACCCGCACCTCGAGGTGGCACCCGACCACCATCGACCACATCGAGGACTTCGGAGACCCGTCGGATAAGGTGCCCCGTCATCGTCTCCACCATTGTGGAATGTGTAGGGGTATGCGACCTTTGCAACGGCAGCAAGTTGCTCAGGCCCACGGGCATTGCCTCAACTGCCTGTCGCACACTCATGCTACTTCAGAGTGTTAGTCACGGGGGCTGTGCCAAATGTATCACCGGCCGCATCATACGCTGCTATATCGCAGCTCGTCACGCGAAGCGCATCGGCCACCCAACCATCGCGGCCGCGTATCCCGACTTCCACCCGCCGATAGTGTCATGCACCAGTGGAGTGGAACCTCGTTGCGGCGTCGACAGACCGCCTCGCCGATCCACGGGTCTGAGCAGCGTTGTGGCAACGCTGCGATTGTTTAGCGCCTTCTAGGCTAAACAATCGCCTAGGGGGCCGGGATGGCTAAATGAGCACCTGACCCCCTCTTAATATAATACTTCTACACCCCGCACATACACACCATACTCAACACGACTACACCATCTATATCATCCACACATCATACTCAATACATCTACACCATATTCATCATCCACACCTCACACTCAACACACCTGCATCATATACACCACACACGAGGATACCGGACACAATGGACAAAAGGGACTGACGGACGGCGCCGACTCTCCTTCTTGTACGATCCGCACGCGTATACGTATCTTCAGTCAGCTGCAAGTTTTTTTCCCGTTTTTTAATTCAGTTTTGAGCAAAGTCGTCGCCAAAGCATAGGTGAGTTGTCGCGAGTTTTTTATAACGATTTTCTAGTGACTACAATCACTTTGGCACAAACTTTTCTAGCATTTCTCTAAGCTCCAATATTCGTTTAATCTTCCCATTTGTCACCCCTATTTTTTCTCATTCCATCACTTCTTTGTGCCTAGCATTATCTTCACGCTATTGCTTTTGAAGTGTTCTAATACATCGTTCCCTGGCACTTTCCGTTTCTTGTTTCTGATGTTAAATTCTAAATTTTGTCCTTATTCTTTTTTTTGCACGTCGACAGCATCGTGAGGAATTTCCTCTGAAGTTGGAGCCTGGTTGGGCTAAGTCCTGAAGCACTAGCAACCATATTTTCTCGTAATTTGCCCCAAGGCATTCTTCATCCGACTTGTAAATTCATGTTCCTGGTCTAATCGGCTTCGTACAAATAATTTGGTTTCTTCTGCACTTAATTTAACGCTAAAAAAAAACAAAAAAAATATTATATCAAACATATAATGAATATTTATTATAACATTTACTTACAGTTGATTTTTCATTTTACCGCGCATTTAAAACGTTTGTGATGCGTTTATTACGTTAGTGATGCGCAACAATTTACCGATAGAACGTGTTACTTTGTATTGTCGCCAGAATTTTCGCGCATAAAGTGATGCCTTCGCATCAAAGGCAACACTGCCGCAGTAATTTCACAACGAACACACACTTGTTTTGGAACATGGTAACATCAATTCCAATTCTTTTAAATAAAATTCAGTATTTTTTATAATAATTTGCTTAATTTAATTGTAAAAACATATTTACTTAAACTAATCGTTAAAATCAATTAATTCCATGGCTTCAGTTACAAGGCATACTCGGCTTCTCCCAAGCGGTGTGAGTGGTGTTGTAAACGTGCAAATACGGGTTGTCAGAGGCCGCATGCATGCGACAACCAAAAGCTGTTACCTCATGATTTCTCTACGGAGGAGCTGGGGCAGTAACCCTTCTCCAGCTGTGAAGAGAGAAGCCAGAAGGTTTGAAAGACATAGTCTTTTGGGTGAAAAGGGTGGAAGATATACCACCTATGCACGAGTTCGTAGGTTCTCATGAGGAATCAAAACATGGCCATCAGTACCTCGGCTTGGAGGGTAGTCGAGAGCAGAGTTGAGGACGTTGTATGGATATTAAACTGAACTATCGATTTAGCTCCGTAGTTATGAGGCCCTGGAAGCCTAAGTGTCAGCGGAGAAGGGCAGCCAGGAAGAAAATATAGTACTGGACTCATCCCTGGATCACCACAGTCGAACAGGTTGCTACTGCCACTGTCGCAGGAGGAGAACAAGATTAGTCTACTATCGAGCGGGAAGGGGTGCTACCTTTCAAACAGGAGCTCCTGAATGGGCTAAAGAGACAGGATGGTGACAAATATAAGGACAGTGGCCGTTATCGCAGGTAGATTCGATTCGGATAACTTGGATATCTATTGATTCAGGAATCATGGGCTTTCAGAGGAGAGGTAAGGGATCTTAATTAAAAACAGTTCGGGTGTCACCGAACATTTTATACTCTCGCATGATAAAGTGATAATCGAGATTTCATTATCTGTCATTTACATATTTTTCATATACCGTATTTGTGTAAAGTTTTATTCCGCTATCATCATTGGTTCCTAATGTATATATTATACAGAGAAGGCATCAGATGAAATTCAAAATAGCGTTATATTGGAAGAAAGCGTGGTTGTTAACCGATTTCACCCATATTTCGTACATGTCATCAGGGTGTTAAGAAAATATTATATATCGAATTTCATTGAAATCGGTGTAGTAGTTCCTGAGATATGGTTTTTGGTCCATAAGTGGGCGAGGCCACACCCATTTTCAATTTTTAAAAAAAGCCTGGGTGCAGCTTCCTTCTGAAATTTCTTCCGTAAAATTTAGTGTTTCTGACGTTTTTTGTTAGTCGGTTAACGCACTTTTAGTGATTTTCAACATAACCTTTGTATGGGAGGTGGGCGTGGTTATTATCCGATTTCTTCCATTTTTGAACTGTATATGGAAATACCTGAAGAAAACGACTCTATAGAGTTTGGTTGACATAGCTATAGTAGTTTCCGAGATATATACAAAAAAATTAGTAGGGGGCGGGACAGCGCCCACTTTTCCAAAAAAAATACGTCCAAATATGCCCCTCCCTAATGCGATCCTTTGTGCCAAATTTCACATTAATATCTTTATTTATGGCTTAGTTATGACACTTTATAGGTTTTCGGTTTCCGCCATTTTGTGGGCGTGGCAGTGGGCCGATTTTGCCCATCTTCGAACTTAACCTTCTTATGGAGCCAAGGAATACGTGTACCAAGTTTCATGATATCTCAATTTTTACTCAAGTTACAGCTTGCACGGACGGACGGACGGACAGACAGACATCCGGATTTCGACTCTACTCGTCACCCTGATCACTTTGGTATATATAACCCTATATCTGACTCTTTTAGTTTTAGGACTTACAAACAACCGTTATGTGAACAAAACTATAATACTCTCCTTAGCAACTTTGTTGCGAGAGTATAAAAAGCAGGGTAATTTTCTTTTGTATTTTAGAGTTTCTAAGGCAGGATCAAGTAGCGGTGCAGGTATAGGACAAAAAAGGTTCGGACTTCGTCCTTGCATCGGCCTACCTTCCACGGGAGAACGTCACATCATATGATTTACACTGAAGGTAGAAGTCCGAGACTTTCCGCCAGTTTGTATCTCTTGAAACGCTTTGCTGGGATGTCTTTATGGAAACTCTAGGGCTATACACAAGTAGAGTGAGACAGGTAGATAGTGAGCTGGCTTGAAGATCAGGCTGCTTGCGGTAAGTCACCAGTGGCGTCAGCATCTTCCTAGCACTTTCCACATCTTGTTGGGCTGATAAGAGGGTAATTTTCATCCCCAAGGTAGGAATAAGAGACTATTCACTGGGAAAATCTTTTAGGCTTCTTTAATGCGTTATAAAATTAATGAAAAAGATTGTATATAAATACATAAGTTTCAAGGCGCTCAAAATCGACCCTCTAAACGCCAGTGAGCATGCGTATAGAGCTGGTAGGTTCACTAACACTGCTCTTTACCAACTTATGGCTGAACTCAAGAACTCATTGGTTGTGATCAGGACACTGGAGAAAAGGAACATTTCGGCTCCGGTATGGAGATAGATAGAGGCTGGATTGCGTACTAAGAATGCTGAAACCACTGTGGGGGAGAGAAAGATTCGTATTTATACTACGAGAGAGTCCATAGGGTGAAGATGTGTAATATGATTAGATTCATCATCAACTTGTCAAAAACAACAGTCGTTCCTTTTACAAAGCAAAGATCATTTCCGGGCTTGAGAGCCCTAAAGTTTGGTGGCGGAGATTTGGAGGTGTCTAAGGAGGTGGAATAGGGATGTGGAATTTACAAAGCCGCTGTATACCATGATCGTAAGGCCTGTTGCCAATTATGGAGTAGCCCTTGGTGGACCTTCAACTATCGCAGCTGAAAAGGCTTGCTTGCGTTTACGCTTCACGGGTAATGCGCACTTGCCTAACCGCAGCAGGGAGAAGTGTATAAGTAGGCTGAACCGACTGTCAACCGAGTACACTTGATCTGAAGAATATCAATTTTATAAATACGAGTATCTAATATAGACTGTTTTAAAATTATTAATACTTGTCCTCTTTTATCGTAAATGAGTATATGATTGTACATATCATTATATATAAACATAACACAAAACGCAGCTATAGATATAACTTTAATAAGCAATCTTACTTTTTTTTCCATAACTGTTTGGCCCTTGCTACTACAATGTGTTTTATGTAAGTTTCTGTAATACTTTTCTATCCCTGAATTACACTCAATCAAAAACCATCGAAGAATGAAGACCATTCTTCTTTTAGATTTCCTCGACAGCCCTTTCTACTGGCAGCCTTTTCGACGATATAACCCTGTTTGGATAGGTAAGTAACATTTTATTACTTCTTAGGCTTAAGGCTCACATGTTGTGTTCTTATGTCGCCAATGCACAAATGCGACAATAGGTTTAACGGCTATGCAAGATGCACCTAGTTTACGCAATGCGCTATCACTCCAGCTTAATGGCCAACAAGAAACCTCTACGATTCCAAAGTGTTAAACTAGGCAGCATGACTCCCAGCCGCTCAGAATTTCTAAGAAACGCAGGTTTCACCGTTCTACGTTAAGATCGCGAGCAAGATTTTGCGACAGGCGATGTCGAGCAGGAAGTATTTAATATACTTATACATCCCCCAGTTACTTTTTGTTCTACTGGATATCACCCGATCATAAGTGCCCTACGTTTTGGTTAAAATCGTCTGGTACATGGTTACTTTAACGGGCACCATGGTCTTTTGCATTTCTGCCTGTTAACGATCGTAAAGGGATGGAGCTGGCGAAACAGGTACGACGAAGCCTCCACCAGAATTATGGACAACTGTAGTAGCTTGCTTGATATCACAATAGATAGTGGTGATCCGATAAACAACATAACTTGCGACCTATGTTAACTCCCGCATCAGACCATCTGCCCATAATAATCTCGATCCACAATTCCGCCACATTATTTTTATGGATAACCGTACCTACTTTAACTTTAACAAAGCTAACTGGGTCGGTTTCACAGAATTCATCAAGAGCACCTTCAACGCACTACCCATTCCTATGGTAGTATTCACTGGCGAACGTCAACTCCGCAAGCTGATTGCTGCTGAAACGGCTCGCTTCATTCCTGCTGGTCGAATTCAGGAACTATGACTCAACTTCTCAATCTTCGCAAATGAGTGCGACCATTCGAACACTGTGATTCCGCAAAGGGATCTCAACTTGGAAGGAAGTAAGCGGGCGAAGTGGGAAGAACACCTGAAGTCATGCAATCTCTCCGCCATAGTGAGAGAAGTTTGGAATACTGTCAAATCCCTGTCTGATCCGAGGAGACATGACGATAATCGTCTAGAAGCCTTCGACACAGTCAACCGCTACTTGAGGACATAGATCAAACTACGCTTACTAAATTACTCAGGAGGTGGACCATGAACTATCTGAGCGGAAGAGAACCATCGGTATTATTTCGAGGTGAACAATCAAAGTTAAGGAGACCTATACAGGGAGTTCTGCCGGGTGATGTTGTCTCCCCACTACTGTTTAAACATCTGTATTTCGAAACTTCATCAACCACCAGACGCAGATGATTGTACGATAATAACGTCCGTTGATGGCATGTGTTCAAAAGTGTTTTCGTAGAAACCATCCCTGCAGCCACTTGCTTGAAGAGGAACCGTCTTTTAAGAACATCAGGAGAACATTCCTCCAATATGTCGCCGGTATACAACCAAGTTTCGGACGCGACTAATTTTCGACAGGCAATGAACGCCATTCACAGTGGAGCTATTAAGGCCTTCTCTGATGACGTCCGAGTGAATGGCGTATTTGGAATCCGAACACCATCAATCGCAGAACAATTGTTCCAGTTGCCGCGTGAAACAAGAGTGACTCTAGCGCAGCTTCGTTCTGGGTACTGTAGCAGGTTTAACTGCTGTGAAGAATAGAATCATTAAACTCAAATCACTTAACCCCGTTCTCCCATTGGTCCGAATCTGTAGAGTCTGCTCGTTTCCTGGGCCTTCCCTGCCCTCGATATTGGCTAGCATGTTACTTTCCTCCAAACAGCTAGGTAATCGCTACAACAAGAAAAACAATTCCATATCTTTCCGCCGTGGTGGATCTTCCATATGAATTTTCAATTTCTGCAACTTAGAATAATTTTTTCTCTGTTACATATTCTCTTTTGTAATTACTCACTGCTAACTTATCCATATCATTATTTAACACACGTTACTAATATAATTGATTAATTTCACATTCCAATCGACTGGGAAGAGCTGAATACATGGTTGAATCACCAGATAGCACAATATGATTGTTCAATTCCAATAGCAAAGTTTCTCTTTCATCAGTTTCAAAGTTTCTTCAGTAGATTTGTAGGAGGTTCTGTTAGCAGAATTTTTGTATTTTTTTACCTCACCATTATTCATTGAATAGGAATTCTTTAAGAACGAGTGTAGTTGTGAGGCTCCATCATCATCCATAAGGTTTCTGTAAAAGTTTTGTTTTGAGACACTAAAAATAGAAGTATTTATTTAACGAAGCGTACCAAACATAATTACAATTTATAGAACGAATAAAAACTTAATCGGAAACCGATGACTGTTCAAAATTAAGTTCTTGTATAAAAAAGTCTTTTATCTTACAAGATGTCTCCTTAAAATGTAGAACGGATTATTGTTACAGGCAGCGGTGCAATCTTCGTAGAAATCATTAATGTACACATTTCCGGCTTGTCAATCCGCAATAAAAAAAGTTTAACTTTTAAAAATAAAATATAAACCCAAAGCCTTTGTCAAAGTTTCGTCTTGGTTTTTACTTTAAGATATACATATTTAGAAGAATTAACCGTCATTTAAATAATTACGCAGACCAGAAACAATAAAATTATTTTCTTTATATAATAAATTGACTGCGATTGAGGATGTTGCAGACAACTTTTTCAACTTGGAATTCTGCTTGTTTGTCAGAGAAAAAAATTAAATTCGTAAAAAAATAATTTCTATTCTAAAAAAGTTTTTAAGTACCAGTGACATAAAATCAAGTGAACACTGCATTTGTTGTTTGGTGTTAATGCGTTTGTATTGTCTGAGCTGGTCCCTTGGCAGTTACCAACAAAATGGTTGACAGTACTCTCTAAACGCAAAAGGATATCTCCGAAGATAGTAGTTAAAAAGAGAGCCCTAATGAGCTCAGATCTACCAGACAATGTTAGTAATATAGAAACGTCCACCGATGTGTCCCTCCGTACTGCATCAAAACCGCCACCAGTTTTTGGGGATAACGTAAGTAATATTATTGACGAGTAGGTCCTTGTGACATTTACTACAGTGGCCATATAAAGGAGCGCAAGTTTGGTGTTGGATTCGTGGTGGGAGAGAGACTCCGTCGCCGAGTACTATCATTCACTCCGGTGAATGAACGTCTAGCCACAATCCGCATCAAAGCGAGGTTCTTCAACATATCGCTGATTTGCGCCCACGCCCCGATGGAAGAGAAGGACGATGTGACCAAAGATGCCTTCTATGAGCGCTTGGAGAGCAGTTATGAGAGCTGCCCCCGTCACGATGTTAAAATCGTGCTTGGCGACTTTAACGCCAGGGTGGGCAAAGAAGGTATATTTGGCACTACGGTCGGTAAATTCAGCCTCCACGACGAAACATCCCCAAATGGGTTGAGGATTGACTTCGCCGGGGCCCGAAATATGGTTATCTGTAGTACTAGATTCCAGTATAAGAAGATTCATCAAGCTACCTGGCTGTCTCCGGATCGAAAAACTACCAACCAGATCGATCATGTTGTGATAGATGGAAGACACGTCTCCAGTGTTTTAGATGTGCGTGCGCTCCGAGGTCCTAACATCGACTCGGACCACTATCTTGTTGCAGCTAAGATTCGCACCCGCCTCTGCGCAGCAAAAACGCACGCCAACAAACACAAGGAAGGTTCGAAGTCGAGAAGCTGCAATCACAACAGACAGCCGAACGATTTTCTACTGCAAGCCTCCTGCTCTCTGAGAGCACTCGTCAACAACTCGGTATAAGGGAACTGTGGGACGGCATTTCAAATTCCTTACGTACAGCTGCAACCGAAACCATTGGTTTTCGGAAAGAGCAAAAGAACAGCTGGTACGACGAGGAGTGCCGTGTCGCAGCGGAGAGAAAACAGGCTGCCTACCTCGCAACGTTACGATCGACCACAACACGTGCGGGATGGAATAGATACCGAGAGTTGAAGAGGGAGCGAGACGCATTTGCAGACAGAAGAAGAAAGAGGCCGAAATGAGTGAGTACGAAGAGCTTGATAAGCTGGCCGACAGGGGTAATGCTCGAAAATTCTACGAAAAAATGCGGCGGCTTACGGAAGGTTTCAAGACCGGAGCGTATTCCTGTAGAACCCCCAAAGGTGATCTAGTCACTGATGCCCAGAGCATACTTAAATTATGGAGGGAACACTTCTCCAGCCTGCTGAATGGCAGTGAACGCACAACACCAGGAGAAGGAGAACCCGATTCCCCAATCGATGACGATGGAGCAGACGTTCCATTACCCGACCATGAAGAAGTTCGAATAGCAATTGCCCGCCTGAAGAACAACAAAGCGGCAGGGGCCGACGGATTGCCGGCCGAGCTATTCAAACACGGCGGCGAAGAACTAATAGGGAAGACTAATAGGCCCAATATATAAAAAAGGAGACCCCACAATCTGCGCCAACTACCGTGGGATTAGCCTCCTCAACATCGCATATAAGGTTCTATCGAGCGTATTGTGTGAAAGATTAAAGCCCACCGTCAACAAACTGATTGGACCTTATCAGTGTGGCTTTAGAACTGGCAAATCAACAACTGACCAGATATTCACCTTGCGCCAAACCTTGGAAAAGACCCGTGGAAAGAGAATCGACAATCACCACCTCTTCATCTGGTTCGAAGCTGCCTTTGACAGCACGAAAAGGAGCTGCCTTAATGTCGCGATGTCTGAATTTGGTATCTCCGCAAAACTAATACGGCTGTGTAAGCTGACGTTGAGCAACACCAGAAGCTCCGTCAGGATCGGGAAGGACCTCTCCGAGCCGTTCGATATCAAACGAGGTTTCAGACGTGACTCCCTATCGTGCGGCTTCTTCAACCTGCTGCTGGAGAAAATTATGCGAGCTGCAGAACTTAATCGAGCAGGTACAATCTTTTATAAGAGTGTACAGCTGCTGGCGTATGCCGATGATATTGATATCATCGGCCTCAACACCCGCGCCGTTAGTTCTGCTTTCTCCAGACTGGATAAGGAAGCAAAGCAAATGGGTCTGGCAGTGAACGAGGGCAAGACGAAATATCTCCTGTCATCAAACAAACAGTCGTCACACTCACGACTTGGCTCTCACGTCACTGTTGACAGTCATAACTTTGAAGTCGTAGATAATTTCGTCTATTTAGGAACCAGTATTAAGACCACCAACAATGTCAGCCTTGAAAACCAACACAGGATATCTCTTGACAACAAGTGCTACTTCGGACTAAGTGGGCAATTGAGAGGTAAAGTCCTCTCTCGATGAAAAAAAATAAAACTCTATAAGTCACTCATTATTGGACGATGACAAAATCTGATGAGTCGACGTTGCGAGTTTTCGAAATTAAAGTTCTCCGAAAGATTTATGGTCCTATGGTTAATCAAAAATTATTAAAAGCTACCCCGAAAAACGTAAAGTGCCGCTGTAAGAAAAAAATTAAAATAAACAAGTAAGGAAGGACTAAGTTCGAGTGCAACCGAACATATCATACTCTTGCAACTTCCAACAATCAAAGCCAGGCAAATACTTTGTGATGTAAAACGTCAACCTGAGGATCCAAACCATTTTTATATACACTAGCTGACCCGACAAACGTTGTTTTCCCAAGTATTTTATTTCAAGGAAACATTTTTTTAGTTCAATAAAAATAACCAGCGTTTGAAAAACTACGCTACTCTCGTAGCATTTCATTTTACTCTTGCTACCGCTGTCACTTTGTTGGGAGCCATAGCATAGCCTTAGCATAACAATGTAAAGTATGTGCTCTACTCTGCTCCGAGTTTTGTTAGGTAAAAAACTACAGCTGGAGCGGGAGCAAAAAATTAAATTCTGCGCTATGCTCTGGCGTAGCGGTAGCAAAAAATTGGGAGCGGTAGCACAGCGGAGCTAATGAAAATTTTCATGTGCTACAGCTCCCGCATGTGTTTGTTGTTTTTTTTTTCTTTTTTGCTATTTTCTGTCATTTACAAGAATGGTACAAGTTGGTATATAAAAGAAAGTCGTTTATAACTCAAGAACGGCTGAACCGATTTGGCTTAAAATTGGTGGGGATGTAGCATAGAAGCAGGGTAAGGACATAGGATCTATCTCTTTATGCTAAAATTCAATACAACTCATAAATACAAAAATTATATTTCAAATCATAAGCATTTGTTCAAAATTTATGTAAGAATCATTTGAAAATTTTAGTAATTCAAAAATAGAAAGAAATACATAAGTAAAAATTTTCATATCCAAACATGCTTAGTATATGGGTTATACTGATTTTGCTCCTTACCCAGGCAGTTTTTTTTTAAGACGAACCCGTCCGATATACAGTCAAACCTGTATAAGCGAGAGTTCAAGGGAGCACAATTTTATTCTCGCTTATACAGGTTTCTCACTAACCCGAGTGCGATAAATTAACAAGAAATAAAATCTATTGACAAGAAAACAATACAAAATGAGTGATAAGAAGTTCCACGAAATTAAGAATGGGTAATAAAATAACAGATGTTAAATTTGTTATTTGTTTTGTCATTTGTTACTGTATATATGTATCTTCTATGTATTTATGTATTTTTATTGTAGCTATAGTTCCTCATATATAATATTCATAAATAAATAAAGCTCGACTGTCGCTTATAGAGTTATAGATAAGTAGCAGTCTCACTTACGGAGGTCTATGAGGCAAAAACGACTCTCTCTTACATAGGTTTTTGTTTCTCACTATTAGAGGTTTAGGAAGCTTGAAATGACGGGTCCTAGCTATTACTCTCACTTATAGAGTTTTCTCACTAATCCAATTCTCACTTATCCAGGTTTGACTGTATTTAATATCACAACAAAAAATGGCATTGAAATTTTCATCGTCAAGGCACTGCAGATACTTTGCTGGATTATTGGTCAAGGACGCAAATGCATTCATAACAAACCAAACGCGATATCTAACGTAAATATATAGCGGAATAATTGGAGTGTTGATAAAAAGGTTTATTATAATTTTAGATATACAGAAATCTTTTCGATTCTTTGCAATATACATTGAAGTATGTATATGTGTACAAATATTTTCTGTTATGTCGAAAAGGTCGATTTGCTTTGAGTACTCAATGTGCGATGCCATAAAATACCTCTGATCTGTAGGAATTTAAAGATAAAAAATCAGGATTGTAGTGTATTTTCTATGGAAAATTTTTACATGCCTCGGTCCAGTTCTTAATGTTAATATTTAGGGCTAAAATTTTCAGGGAATTTTTTTTTGGGGTATTTCCAAGGAAATTTCGTGACGGTACTGAAAAAAATTAATAGTTCAAAAAAAAAACACCTAATGTATATAAAAAGGGGAAAGTATATGTAGTTAAAATTAATTTCGAAAATTCATAGTAATTGAGTATTGTAATACATTTGGAATAGATGATGTTTTTGGTAATATAAAAATGGTAAATATTTTACATAATAAAAACAAATTTTACTTTATTCAATTATTATCTAATTCACTTTATTAATATATTTCTTAAAATATTTGATTTTAGATTTATAAAGTCAAACAAGTGCCAAAATGATTTGCATAACTAGTAACGTATGCCACTAGTATACTTACGTGGTATAGTATACGTATGAGATCGAAAATAAAACGCACTTTTCACACTCGTTATAAAATTTATTTAACTCCAAAATTTATGTATATATGTATATATACTCTATGCGTATATTTTATTGTGATGTTCTGCGGAACCCACTGCTGCACACGGTTGGCGAACTTGGTGATTCACTTCACTCCCGTCACTTGGCGTTTTTAATAAGAAATTTGCGTTGATGATTGCGTTGAAAAAAATGAAAATTAAATGTCACGGACGACTGCTTTGCTTCACGGATGCAAACGGTAAGAAGGAAATCCCGGTCGAATCAATCCCTTTTGAAGGTTTGGGTGGTGAATAGATGCTGATTACGAGTCGTCTCGTTGATAATCGTGTGGTTGTTGTGTTGTAGTGTTGTAGTGTTGTAGTAATGATCGGTGTTAAGTACTGTGTTTGATGCGTGTGTGTGTATTGGTGTATGCTGTGAAATGTTGTGTGATGAGGTGTTGTGACGTGACGTGATGTGATGTGATGTGACATGACGGGAGGTGATGCGATGTGAGATGTTGCAGTTCGTAGCTCATGTGAACATCCCGGCCCCCCTAGGCGAGTTAATCGGCTAGGAGCCTCTGCAGCTGTTGCAGGGTGTTTAGTACAGCGCTCAACCCTGTTGAGCGTCGTTGTTGTTGACGATGAGCGTGGCGTGGCGGAGATGGCCGTGTACGTGTTGTGGTTGATTGGCTGCTTCGTCGTCGCCGGATAGCATCGCTGCGTGATCTGGTACGGGTGTTGGTGCTACTTTCTGACGGATTGGCTCGGCGGGGAAAACGATGAAATAGAGTGTTATGGGGCCTCTGGCAATATTGACAGGCGCCGTCGGCCCAGCCAACTTGTTGTCGTTGAGCGGGCTTCATGCTCTTAAAAATGGTGCATCGTTTCAGGGCGTGTGGGCGATGGCACAGGCTGCAACATGGAGGCCCCTGTGGCTCCAATAGCTGCTCTTCCCTCATCTCCCTAACTGCTTCGGTGGATGGCGGTGGTCGCATAACCCTGGTCCTTGGAGCGGCAACGGGTGCAGCCGACGCTTTGGGTATAGCGATTTCGGACCTTATGGTGTTGGAGGTGGTTTGGGTTGGGGGCGATTTGTGTTACCCAGCCGGTGTGGCCAACAAGGGTACCGCGCAATTGCAGAGTTTCACTCATTTTTCAAGGACTTATAAAATTTTCCTGCGGAGCGCAATGAAAATATAACTTAACCTTATGAAGGTTTTATGGAAAAGTTGGTTTGAATGGTAGTCGCACAACATAACGACCATGTTCGTTTCTTGTTGTTGTGGACTTGTAATAGGCTTCACATGCCTGGTCTTCTTCTGAAAGCTGGGTGATTTGGGGTAATTCTTCTATTTCCCAAAATTTTTTAAGTTGATTATTTAAAAATTCGTTTGAGATATTTTCAACTTGTGTGGAGAAAGAATTGATTTTTTCAGGGACTTGACCACTTATAATCCACCCAAAGATTGTATTTTGGGCTAACAATTTATTGGAGATTTTCTCAATACCTTCAAGAATTATTTGAGGTATTAAGTCACTGCCTAATAATATATCGATTTGTGATGGGGTATGACAATTGGGATCTGCTAATTTGAGATGTGAGCATTTTTCCCAGTGTATTTTATTTACTTCATAGCTTGGAAGCAAATTTGTAAGTTGCGGTAGAACGATGGCTTGTGCATCTATTCTAATATCCGCATTTGGAGATACTATGGTAATTGAGCATATTTTGTTCGAATTTTGCAATTTGAATGTTTTATTGGCAATTTGAGCAGATTTTGAGCCTTTGATGATATAAAGGATCTTTGAGATCCTAGATCTATTAGTGCTCTTAGTTTGAATAAATCACCCTTATGTTCTATGGTGATGACCGCAGTGGGTAAAAGAATTTTGCTTTCATTTTCGGAATGAAGAGCTTGAATTTTTGCTGCTTTAGAGCAGCATGGTTTTTCTTCCCTTTTTTCAGGATTTGAGATTTCGGGATTATCACTTTTGGTTGTAGTGACTAACCCGGTGGTTTTATGAAATTGATTTTGCTTCATATTTTGAAAATTTGTAATATGAAGCAATGAGTGATGTCTTCGTTGACAGTACACACAATTAAATTTGCTTTCACAGTCTTTTGTCGTATGAGCATTCGACAGACAGTTGATGCAAAGTTTATGTTGTCTGACAAGATTGTTCCTGTCAGAAACGGAAAGTTTTTTAAATTTCTCGCAAGATCTTATGTTGTGACCTCCTTTACAAATTTCACATAATGGTTGCCATTTATTAGTTTGGTTTGACACGAAAATGTGACTTTTATTAACGTGTCTATTGTATTGCATATTATTGCTGGCTTGAGGTTTAAACAAGTTTTTACTTGAGTCATTTTGATGACTTTTTAGATTTATATTTTTGTTGTCAATTCGCTCAGCTATCTCGTATTGAGCAGTGAGGAATGCTTTCATTTGCTCCCATGTGGGCATTTTTTTCCTTTCCACAAGTGATTGTTCCCATCGTGTTTCTGCACAAATAGTTACTATGATGGGGTCCCACGATTCTGTGGAGATATTTTGTGTTTTTAACACTGAAATGCAATTAGTCACTGTCGAGTATAAATTTTGAAATTCCTGGCTGGTTTCTTTTTGAATTTTTGGTAGATGTAATAATGTTTTTATTGGGTTTTCTATCATAACCCTTCCTCTGCGAATGGTAGGCACCTTGTCGCGGTGCAGGGGCTTAAACTGCAACACAGTACGGCTTCTCCCAGCCATCAGGGGCGATGCTACACAGCATCTCTCCTGGCGGCTGGCAGAGGCTGCATGTGTGCAGCGACCAAGAGCTACCACCTCCTAATCCAGGGTGTTATGCGACTCCCGTGCCCATTGGATGATTTGCAGCCAGGAGGTAAATTCGGCTGTATTCGAACGGAGCCTTCCCAACACCGGGCCGCCTTGGGAAGTAACGGTGGCCTTACCGCGTCAAGGGGCTCTGGCGCGGCGGACCTTTTAGCTTCCCCTTCAAAAGGAATAGACCGGGAGGCCCACACCACGGGCCAAACGGTCGTACGAAAAAGATGGAAAACAACAACAAAAACAAACGAAACTTAACAACAGCAACAAAGACAACAACTGAAACAGCAGCATCAACAACAACAACGCACGGCCGCTCAAGCGCCGCAAGCAAGAGTGGCCCGGGGGCTAAACGGAGGTTTAGCTTCCTGGATGCTCTGTCGCCGGAAGAGCGAGCACTCTTCGAGGAGCACGCGCGTGACGACGACGACATGCCCTCAGATTCCTTCAGGACGGCATGACACCGGAGTCAGCTGAAAAGCGGGCTCTGAGTAGGAGCAGGGGGAGCAACCCCTCTCCTTAAAATGCACAGCGCGCAGGTGCCAGCGGTTCGTCTGCAACAAGACGTAGGAATCAGAGGCGGCGCCGAGCTAAAGCAGCCTTGTCAGAGGGACGAAGCGAAATTAGGCCGCCACCCCAAGAGGCACCTAACCGTACGGAGAAAAGAAAAAGCGGCCAAATAACTCCTCAGGAGCCACCTAGGTCCAAGAAAATTAGAGAGGACAAACCACAGGAGGCCAGGGCAAAAGGCTCCAACCCCAACCAGCAGCCGATGAGAGTAGTAAGCCGGAAGTACTCAGAAGCCGTAAAGAGCATCCGGATGGCAGTGTTGCCCCGCAACTACCCGGCGGAGGCCCTAGGGTCGGAACAACAGACGTCCCTCCAGAACTGCTTGGTGAAAGCATTGTCCGTGGGTGACGAGTACACCGGCGCCTTTAATGGCATCTTTTTCAAGGGCGGTATGCTGCTGGTAGACTGCCAGGATGAGAAGTCTGCCACCTGGCTCACGGAGACCACGCCAAAGCTAGTGGGTTGGAACGGCCCGACCCTGTGTGTTAAGAGAGGTGAGGATATACCACAACTGCACAGTATGGCGGTATTCTTCCCTAGAAGTGCGGACGAAAATTACGACTTCGCGCTTGGTTTAGTCAAAAACCAAAACGTGGGCTTGAGAACCACGGCGTGGAAGGTCGTATCAAGCAGTGTTGTGGGTTCAGGGTGGAACCTCAACATAACGATAGATGACGAATCCTATAAATATACATATTAGGCAGAAGGGATTCAAGCTAAACTTCCGCTTCGGCAGGGTGATAATGAGGCCATGGAGGCCCAAAGCAACCCCGACGACGGAGAAAGAACCCGCGACGGGGATGACCAAAGCTCCGACTTCATGCGCAGCCAGCTCAGCAGGGCAGGAGGCGACTGCCGCGGTGGTTGCGGGGGAGCGGCACGAGTCCCCCAACGACCTCATCCCGGCCGAGATGGATGGGACCACCGCCGTGGATATAAACATGAGCAATGAGCTCCCTAAGGAGCAAGAAGGCAAGCTGCCGTCCACCCAAGAGCTCCTGGAGGGGCTGGATATGCAGGTTGATGAGGAGATCGGCGAAGAGGACCTGTCTCTCATCGAACCCATATTATAAGCCCCAGCGCCGGCATAGAAGTTGCTCAGGTGAACCTACATCACGCATCGGCAGCCTCGGCTGTCATCGTGAATAGGTTCATTTCGGATAACCTGGGCATCCTCTTGATTCAAGAGCCTTGGGTGGTCAAAGGAGAGGTAAGGGGCCTTAACACGAAAGGAAGCAAGGTAATCTGGGATCTCTCTAGCGAGAGACCCCGCTCTTGTGTAGTCGTTT